>NC_086175.1:97002239-97112239 GCF_023053635.1 Elgaria multicarinata webbii | reverse complement strand
CAGGGACAATATTCTAAAGCAGAGTTCAAATCCCCCTCCCCCCCCAAAAGACTGAAGAGATGTGCTTTTCATTTTTAAATTACAGATTAAGCTTTTCTGTAAACAAATCCTTCTTCAAATGTGGCATGATAGCTAGCTTGGTAAACAAAGTGTTATGCCCTCATTCTATTTACAGCAAATCTCAGTAGGTTTAAAGGATTTGAGGATTCATCTCTCCAAATTAACACACATTCTGATTAGAAAAGCCACATTATGGCAAGATGCATCTCGCATTACAAGGGAGCTTTCTAAAAATGAAAGGCGGTGGGGTGGAGGCAGAGGGGAGAGCGGAGCTTTTCTTCGCTGAGTTGTCATCTCAGACTCTGGTAATTAATATGTCAATCATGACAGCTTAAACCCAGAGCCTCACACTTTTGACATATCCCAGATTTTAACCCTAGCAACTTTACTAGCATTATTGGTATGATTAATGCAAAGCTATTTGGTTTAGATGGGAAGGAACGGAAGCAAAATCAAACTTCGCATTTTGCTCTATTTACACTGAGATTGGCAGGAAAATGTACACAATTACCAGTCCAGATAGGACTTATAGGTTCATGGAAGCAGGCATCTCTGTTGCATACATACAAAGAAGTAGACCACTAAGGGAAGGTTGGAGAATGGCAGAACAGAGGTTTATAACATTATGCAGTGCATGGAAAGTTAATAGAGAAAAGCCCTTTCACTCTCCTGCTCTCATAATACTATAAATCATGGTCATCCAATATAATCCGTTAGCAGTAGATCAAGTCCACCGGAAAACCTCACCATCTTCTTCATCATAATTGTCCTTACAATGCACAATTACTATGGGAAAGGCCCAATGCTCAGTGGTAGAGCACACACTGTGCATGCAAAAGAATCCTGATCTGAAACCTTGGAAAGCTCCTGCCATCAGTGTAGCCATTACTGAGCTAGATGAACTAGTGTCTGACATGATATGAAGCGGTTCCCTACATTCCTAACTTATGGAAATTACTGCCTCAAGATATGGTGTGGTAGATGGCTTTAAAAGGATTAGGCACATTCACAAAGCACAGGTCCATCAGCATTTTTTAGTCACTGGTTAGCAGGAGAAGACAGAGGTGAGGTCTAAGCAGTCCAGAGTTAAGTCCACAGGAGACCGTCATACCAAGCATCAAAGCCAGTCAGGGGGTGTCCAAGAGAGTGGTCCAGATGGATAGCCATGAGTCTAGGAAACTGCAAAGGTCCAGAAGAGCAAAGTGAAGCATGAGGGTTAAAGCACTGTTGTTTGCAGCAGATACCTCCCTTTGGTTGTGCTGATTTATAGCTTGTCATTAATCAGTGCAGTTGGTTAATTAGGTCAGTGTGTTGCTTTTAATGGCGGTCTCATCTGGCCTGTTCTGCTCATCCTCTCCCTCCTTTTCTTCATCAGATGAATCCTCCTCCAGGTAGGGTATGACACCATCTGTGTTTTGTGTATTTTCAGGTGGCTTTTGTTCCATTGTCCACTCATAGACAGAATTGGATTTATTTATTTTCTGGTTCTGAATTCAAGCAAATTCGCACATACAAAAATTCACAAATTTCCCCCCAAATGTGCATTTTCATGCTTTAGCATATGGTAGAGTGACCCTATGAAAAGGAGGACAGGGCTCCTGAATCTTTAACAGTTGCACTGAAAAGGAAATTTCAGAAGGCGTCATTTGTATATATGGAGAACCTGGTGAAATTCCCTCTTCATCACAACAGCTAAAGGTGCAGGAGCTATACTAGAGTGACCAGATTTAAAAGAGGGCAGGGCACTTGCAGCTTTAACTGGTGTGATAAATAGGAAATTTCACCAGGTTCTCCATATATACAAATGACGCCTGCTGAAATTCCCTTTTCAATACAACTGTTAAAGATACAGGAGCCCTGTCCTCCTTTTCATAGGGTCACCCTAGCATATGGGAGAAATGCACATTTTGGGCATTTTGCACAAAATTCCTTCAAGGTTAAAACAACGTTCCACAAGACTGCAAAATCTGTCCAAATCTGTTCTTCTCTGGAATCCGCAAGTCAGACTCTTCTGATTCCATTGTGGTTTTCTCTGACAGTCCAGCAGTGTGCTTCCTTAGTCTCTTCGATCAACCTGTGTGAAAATTCTTTTTGCAATTGGCTTCCTTCCTTTTCCAGGATGAAAAGAAAATCTAAGAAGTTCATTTCTCAGCATTAGTTCCACCTCTTGCCCATACATCTTTTTCTCTGAACTCCTATATTTAAGATTCTTTTTATTGTTTATCTTCACACATGGGGTCTCCTTTCCACCCTACCTCACCCTCATCATTCGTCTTGTTCTACACTGACCACTAATTGGTTTTGCTTTTTCAGTGTCATGGTGAAAGATTGTTAATTACAGAGTCTGGGGTATTCCTCCCCTGCCCTGTGTGATTGGCACAGGTAATTAGGCTCAAAGTGAGGGCACACTATGTGCAAAGTATACACAGATAAAAGCTCACAATCATGGAAGGCACAGGGGTGTGTGTGTGTAAGCACAGGTGGTGGGAGAGAAAATGAACACACATTGTCTGGCAGGAATGACAGCGTTAAAGTAGCACAGAGAGAGAGAGAGAGAGAGAGAGAGCTGTGCAGCCAAAATTAATCACATTCACTGGAGAATATTGAAAGGAAATTGGGCTGCCAGCGCTTCATTCCCTCAGTGGATCAATAACACAAAAATAATCACACGCCAAAGAGCATGTGATTACATTTAAAACGGGTAGAATAGAAAATAACTCCCAAGGATGCAAAAGTATGGGAAATCCCTTAGCCTTTCTACAATTCTCTCTCTCTCTCTCTCTCTCTCTCTCTCTCTCTCTCTCTGTGTGTGTGTGTGTGTGTGTGTGTGTGTGTGTGTGTGACATGTCTTCTGGCACATACACTGGCCTAGATACCTGTCTCTGATCAGCAAGTGATACCTGGAGGAATACAATTTGGATATGTATGTTGAGTTTCTCTCTAGATCTGCCAGAACCTGAGCACTACTGATCCCCACAGGTAGTAGTTACTACCTCTCCAGCCTTTGATGGACCTCTCCAGTTCATTCTTGCAGTTGCCCAATTCTTTGTTCTGTGTTTAACACAAATATGAAAACCAATCCAGGAAACAATTCATACGTACACAGGTTTTGTGCAGGAATTCATGATTTTATATCTATCATGTATCAATATGTTCTATGGGTGTGCTCTCTGCCCAAGAATGATCTGGTAACTGTGAACATCCACAGCACATTCGATCTTCCAGAGCAGAGATTGACCGCTTCCAAACCCATTGATTAATATCAGAGTGGAGACATGCCCAATCAGAGCTTCTAACATCTCCGAAATTATCCAACTGCTTTTCAGGTGTCAATGCTCTGTGTGTGTGTGTGTGAGTGTGTGTGTGTGTGCGCGCACGTGTGTCTCAGCTGAATAACTCCATATTTTGAAGACTCTGAGTGGTGTGAGGGGTAGCTATGATATTGATATCTGTGGCTAACTAATTAGGAATTGCCACAGTGCTGTCCATGAATATTTTCTCCTCCAATCACAGTGTTCGGGTGAGTGAGAAACACTAACTGGCTTCTGATTTTGGCCATGGGGGGGGGAGAGGGAGGATGTTTCTGCTCAGACTCATAGAAGTCAATCATCCAAAGTGAAAGTGCTGCTCAGCTGGCTGGAATCATGAGTGAGTAAGCTTCTGCACCAGAGTCAGGCAGTCTCTTTATTTCAGTTAAACTATTACTCCTATTGGCTGGCTGGGCTTCCAGTGTGGGTGAGTGTCCATCCAATATATCTGGAGGGCACCAGGTTGAAGAAGGCTGGAGTAGAAACTTCCACCAGCAGCAGTTGAGTTCTGCATCAGCAAAGTAAAGGATAAAAGCTCCCACCCTAAAAGCAGGGGTGGATTAACGTGTGTGTGTGTGTGTTTAAGTGGGATAATGGTTCGAGGGGGGAAATTAAAAATGCCTTTAAAAATCAGGGCATGAATTGATCTACTACAATCTTAGCACACCTAAAGCCCCACTTAAGAGCTATCATTGTGCGAAGTTTCATCTCTTTAACTTTAAAAATGACAGTTTTTAAAAATCATTTTAAAACCACAAACTTTTTTTAAAAAATCCCCCAAAATCAAGGCTTGGAGAGGTCTGCTCTAAACATGTCATGCCTAAAGACCTACTTAAGAGCTATCACTATGCCAAGTTTCACAGAATCATAGAATAGCAGAGTTGGAAGGGGCCTAAAAGGCCATCGAGTCCAACCCCCTGCTCAATGCAGGAATCCACCCTAAAGCATCCCTGACAGATGGTTGTCCAGCTGCCTCTTGAATGCCTCTAGTGTGGGAGAGCCCACAACCTCCCTAGGTAACTGATTCCACCGTCACACTGGTCTAACTGTCAGGAAGTTTTTCCTGCAGTCCAGCCGGAATGTGGCTTCCTTTAACTTGAGCCCGTTATTCCGTGTCCTGCACTCTGGGAGGATCGAGAAGAGATCCTGGCCCTCCTCTGTGTGACAACCTTTTAAGTATTTGAAGAGTGCTATCCTGTCTCCCCTCAATCTTCTCTTCTCCAGGCTAAACATGCCCAGTTCTTTCAGTCTCTCTTCATAGGGCTTTGTTTCCAGACCTCTGATCATCCTGGTTGCCCTCCTCTGAACACGCTCCAGCTTGTCTGCATCCTTCTTGAATTGTGGAGCCCAGAACTGGACACAATACTCTAGATGAGGCCTAACCAGGGCCGAATAGAGAGGAACCAGTACCTCACATGATTTGGAAGCTATACTTCTATTAATGCAGCCCAAAATAGCATTTGCCTTTCTTGCAGCCATATCACACTGTTGGCTCATATTCAGCTTGCTATCTACAACAATTCCAAGATCCTTCTCGTTTGTAGTATTGCTGAGCCAAGTATCCCCCATCTTGTAACTGTGCCTTTGGTTTCTATTCCCTAAATGTAGAACTTGGCATTTATCCCTATTAAATTTCATTCTGTTGTTTTCAGCCCAGCACTCCAGCCTATCAAGATCACTTTGAAGTTTGTTTCTGTCTTCCAGGGTATTAGCTATCCCACCCAATTTGGTGTCATCTGCATATTTAATAAGTGTTCCCTGCACCTCCTTGTCCAAATCATTAATAAAAATGTTGAAGAGTACTGGGCCCAGGACTGATCCCTGCGGTACCCCACTCGTTGCCTCTCTCCAGTTTGAGAAGGTTCCATTGATAAGTACTCTTTGAGTCCGATTCTGTAGCCAACTGTGAATCCACCTAAGAGTTGTTCCATCTAGCCCACTTTTAGCTAGTTTGTTAATCAGAATATCATGGGGCACTTTGTCAAAAGCTTTGCTGAAGTCAAGATATATGACATCCACAGCATTCCCACTGTCCACAAGGGAGGTTACCTGATCAAAAAATGAGATCAAATTAGTCTGACAGGACTTGATCTTGACAAATCCATGTTGGCTTCTAGTGATCACCACATTGATTTCAAGGTGTTTACAGATTGACTTCTTTATAATCTGCTCCAGAATTTTCCCAGGGATGGATGTCAGACTGACTGGTCTGTAGTTCCCAGGTTCCTCCTTTTTGCTCTTTTTGAAGATAGGGACAACGTTAGCCCTCCTCCAGTCTCTTTACCTTTAAAAATGAGGGATCTGTAAGCATTTGATTTATCTCCATTGGCTAGCGTGGTTATCCCAAAACAGGAGGTTTATTTATTTATTACATTTATATCCCGCCTTTTTTTATGCTACATTATTATGGTACATATGCCATAGAGCAAAGCCCCATCTAAAATTGGGCATGTGTGATGGTGCAATTACAGGAGACTGACTCTAGATGGGGCTGTTCTCTTACCCCATCATAGAGAAATGTTTCCAGTTGTAAAGAAATTCATTAAAGCACATGCCCCTTATACCATGGCAAATGCAGCCTCTTTATTTGTCTGTGTCAGTACCAGCAAAAGATGAATATGCAGCATAAAATAATAAGGAAAATAATTCTTAAGTGCCTAAAGAATCACAAGGCACTCTACAGTGTAAAATCATAGAATTGTCCATGGGCTATAAAGTCACACACAGAGAGAGGAAAAGTGAAGGGACACAGGAAGAGAGTAAGAATCACAAAAATGTGAAGTACTTCAATTAATTGAAAGAGACTGTGAAAAGCAGGGATGTCCTGAGGTAGTTCTTAACAAGCAGGAAGGATGGGTTTGTGCGAATATCTGGAGGCAATGAATTATGAGCAGGTTGCTACAAAAGACAGACAGCAGTGTGAAGCAACCAATGCAATCTTTGGTCTCTAACTACTTTTTAGCTAGAGGTCCCAGAGGAATACAGGATTCCAGGAAGAGTAGGGTGAGAAATTGAAGGAAGCACCAAGGACAACAGAATGTAAACATTTAAAAATAAAAATTAAGCGCAATGACAAAAGTAGAGGAAAAACACAGTCCTATTTACAGGAAAGGTAGGTGGGTCCATTTACAGAGCACATAATTATTTCAACCATTTTAGATGGAAGACAAAGGGAAGAACATCATAACACCCAAGGCTAGATAAGAAAATCAAAGTTTTTACAGTAGCGTCAGAGAGATATGGACGTTTTAGAAATATTAATAAACTCTTAACTTTATTGTTGAAAGGACAGTCCTGAACATGTGAGGGCTTAACGGTGCAAACCTGTGCAGTTTGAGATGTAAATGGCTGGAGAATGCTGGGAATTGTAGGGCTTTTTTCTGCTTAGGCATGCATAGGATTGTGCCCTAACCTGGCTAGGGACGGGGCCATGCATGCTGACCCCACCTTGTTGTTAACAGGGTTTGCTACTGCCCCCAGATCTGTTTCAAATTTGGTACGGCTAAAGCTCTACCTAAAAGCTTTCATGGTGCCAACTTTCAGCTCTTTATCTTTAAAAATGACAGTTTAAAAATAATAATTTTAAAACCTCATTTTTAAAAAAATTCCTAAAAAATCAATGGATGAACAGATGTTTCAAATTTGGTGTGGCTAAAGCTCTACCTAAATGCTATCATGGTACAAAGTTACATCTCTTTATCTTTAAAAATGATGATTTTAAAAATAATAATTTTAAAATCTCAATTTTTAAAAAATTCCTAAAAAATCAATGGATGAACAGATCTGTTTCAAATTTGGTGTAGCTAAAGCTCTATCTAAATCCTATCATGGTACAAAGTTTCATCTCTTTAACTTTAAAAATGACGATTTTAAAAATAATAATTTTGAAACCTCAATTTTTTAAAAAATCATAAAAAATCAACGGATGAACAGATCTGTTTCAAATTTGGTGTGGCTAAAGCTCTACCTAAATCCTTTCATTGTGCTAAGTTTCATCTCTTTACCTTTAAAAATGACGATTTAAAAAATAATTTTAAAACCTCAATTTTTAAAAAATTCCTAAAAAATCAATGGATGAACAGATCTGTTCCAAATTTGGTACGACTAAAGCCCTTCCTAAGAGCTACCATTGTGCCAGGTTTCATGTCTTTATCTTAAAAAATAACAGAGTTATAAGCATTTTTGTTAATTCTCAACAGAGCTGCTCTTTGTAAAAAAAATCCGGATTTCCCTCCCCCTCCGGGATTTGCCATCATAAGTTAGGGTCATATGGTCACCCTAACTTCAGGTAACCTGCCCCCTAGCCATTTAGGTCTTTGAAAGTTAATATCAGTGCTTTAAATGTTAATACCAGCACTTGGCCTGGTAAGGGACTGGCAACCAGTGCAGATGGAAAAGTACTGGCATAATAGGATCACCTCTTTTGGACTAACTCAAGTTGGAGGAATGTCTGCCATAGGGAACCCTGCCCATTTCACAGAGGCTCACCCTTCCGCCCATGTTCTGGGACTCTCTGGCCAGCCGGGGACACCATGGTGAAGGCAGCAGGCACAGCCCTGCTTTTGTTAAAGGGTGTGTGAGGAGAAACGGAATATGCATGTCAGCAGTTGCTCCTGCAATCATCGAATGAGCTATTATTTAGTCTGAAAACCCTCCATCAGCATCATTCCTTCCTTTGATTACAACTGTGCAAGATCTACATGACTGCTTTATAGCAGTATTGAAGTGCACTGATAACAGTTGGTGCACAAACCACATTCCACATGCATTTTATTCCACATTCATAATGATTTGACACAAGGTGCAGATCTGGTCTTGGTCTTTCCACAAAACTGATTTGGGGATCAGCTTGATACACTCACCTGGAAGCCAATTGATCCATCACCTTCCAGACAGACATGTCTATCATGCTGAAAAAGACATCAGTGTGTTCCTTCTCCAATTTCCCTTGCTTTTCTTCTTGTATAGGGCAATTTTAGATTGCAAACTTGAGTGCAAGGACTCAACTGATTTCAGGTGCTTCATACAGATTATGAACACATAGTTATATCAACATTTCCCTCTAGTGGGAGCTTGAAGGTCTATTGTCACAATTAAAGATCTGCAATTTTTAAAAAGATGTATATATTTTAAATCATTTAAATATCAAAATAAGACCCATCCACCCCAAGAACTCTGCCATACTCACAGTTCGCCTCTTTCCATATACCAGCCTTTGAAGAGCAGCCTGGAACATTGACTGAGATAGTCCTTCTCATTAAATGCAACAGAAATGGGGACCGACATTTTCAGACAAAAGTTCAACTGCTGAAAGATGTTTAAAACTTAAATTGCAGCAATGCTTTGTAAAAGCAAGGCCAGCACAAAGGGGTGGAGGGCTGGTGGTGGTGGTGAACAGATGAGGCCTACCTGAAGCAGTATAGAGTCATGCTTACCCCTTTGAGACAATTGGGTGGGGGATGTCACCAGCTTCACCTCTCAATTCAATACTTCA
Source organism: Elgaria multicarinata webbii (assembly GCF_023053635.1). Taxonomy (NCBI): domain Eukaryota; kingdom Metazoa; phylum Chordata; class Lepidosauria; order Squamata; family Anguidae; genus Elgaria; species Elgaria multicarinata. Next base: position 97,103,377 of record NC_086175.1, on the reverse strand, counting down.
CTGCGATCGTAATGGGATAGTTAACAAAGCTCCAGCTTTCATTCTAAGATGGTTGATATAATTTATGATGTGAGCCGTAGGATAAGATGCTTAGCTGAAAGTAATGAGAAGATGTGCACTGAAATCAATATTTTAGGAGAACCAGACTTTTTGTTCCATCCATCCTTTCTTCTCTCCCATTGTTACTCCAGATAAATTAGGTATTGACTACCACTGCTGAAGGCAAGCATTTCAAATAACTTGGAATGAAACAGGCAGCTTACTCTTGTCCAGATGCCAGTGTGTCTTTTCTGACTTCTTTCACAAAAGTACAAAACCTACCATGAGTTTTGAGTGCACAGATAATGCACAGATTTCCTTCAAAATAGGTAATTCAGATGGAACACAATTTTGAGAAGGATAGCCAGCTTAGTCTATTTTATTGTAACAGGCCAATTGCATCTTAAAAGCTAACTCAGTTATGGTGGTCTAAGCTTTTGTAGACTAGGGCTCACTGGAGCTCACAGATAACATAGTCTAGATGATGAAAAGTAGGAACTAAAACCTGAAAAAATGAATTAAGATTTCCTAAACAGGTTCATAGCATTCAGCATATATGTTAAGGCTAGGTTGAAAAAGTTGTGGAATCACTGGAACTCTTAAAGACTCACCAATCATAAATGTAAATTGGATAATCTAAATACATGACAATAGCCTTAAGAGACTCACTAGGCCTGTTCAGACAAAACACTAAGCCATGGTTAGGCCACTAAATCTTTTGCATGCAATGGTTAGTGAGCGTGTTTAAACCATGGTTATGTAGCCACCATAGGAATGGTTCATACGACATGCTAAGCCATAGTGTTTAGCTCGAAATGCTTAACCACTGTGGCTTAGCGTGTCATCTGAACAGGGTCTATTTGATCTAACACCTACTCTTAAAATTTTAAGAGAGAAGAGATGGCTCTTCTCACTCATACTTTTGTGAGTGGGGATTGTTAGTCATACTTGTTGCATTGTGAACTGCTTTCTGTTTGCCTACTATGGGCCACATTTTGATACCAACAGCTGTGCTGGTGGCTGCTCCATTTGTTGGTTGTCCCAGATGAAAGTGTCCACACTGATCAGCCACTGCATTGAGAAACTTCACACCATCACCAGTGACATGCATCACATACAGACCTAGTGTTTAGTACAGTTGCATCAAGAATTAAGGTTGAGATTGCCACTGCTAATTTCATGGTAGGCTCATGGACCACCTGAAAATATTCTGCCCACTACATTTTTAGAGGCAGTGAGTTACAGTAATACATATCAAAGACATATTTCCAATCTGTTAACTGATAAGGATACTGTATATCACCCATATGGATTGGCCTCTGTAGGTCTGGAAATATTCTTACATGTGTTGCCAAATGGAATGCATATTTGCTTTTATAAATTGCTTATTTATTTATTGCATTTTTATACTGCCCAATAGCTGAAGCTCTTTGGGTGGTTCACAAAAATTAAAACCATTCAACGTATAAAACAAACAGTTTAAAAACTTGATATAAAATACAATATAAAAGCACAACCAGGATAAAATCAGCAGCAGTGCAGAAATATAAATTTAAAATACAAATTTAAAACAGCAAAGTTAAAATTAAATTTATAGACTGTTAAAATATTGAGAGAATAAAAAGGTCTTCACGTGGCATCTGAAAGAATATAGTGTAGGTGTCAGGTGAACCTCTTTAGGGAGCTCATTCCACAGCCGGGGTGCCACAGCAGAGAAGTTTTTCTTCCTGGTAGCCACCTGCCTCACTTCCTTTGGCAGGGGCTTGCGGAGAAGGACCCCTGAGGATGACCTTAGGGTCCGGGCAGGTACATATGGGAGGAGGCATTCCTTCAGATAGCCTGGCCCCAAGCCGTTTAGGGCTTTAAATGTTAATACCAGCACTTTGAATCGGGCCTGGACCTGGACTGGCAGCCAATGAAGCTGGAAGAGGACTGGCATGATATGGTCTCGTTGGCCAGTCCCTGTTAGGAACCATGCTGCCCTTTTATTGTACCAGTTGAAGTTTCCAGACTGTTTTCAAAGGCAGCCCCACATATAACACATTGCAGTAATCCAAATGATAGGTTATGAGAGCATGGATAACTGTAGCTAGGCTATCTCTGTCCAGATAAGGGCATAGTTGGTATATCAGCCTAAGCTGATAAAAAGTGCTCTTTGCCACTGAGTTCACCTGTGCCTCAAGTGAAAGTTCTGGATCCAAGAACACCCCCAAACTACAAACCCGACCCTTTAAGGGGAGTGCAACCCCATCCAGAACAGGGTGAACATCACCTAGCTGGGCAGATGAACTACCTGCAAACAGTACCTTTGTCGTGTCTGGATTGAGTCTCAGTTTATTTGCCCTCATCCAGTCCATTACCGTGCTCAGGCACTGATTCAGAACAGCCACTGCCTCACCTGGGTTTGATGAAAAGGAAAGGTAGAGCTGGGTATCATCCGCATATTGATGACACCTCAGTCCACATCTCCGGATAACCTCCCCCAGCGGTTTCATGTAAATGTTATACAGCATAGGGGATAAAATAAGAGTCCTGTGGAAACCTATGGCCCTCATTTAGTTGTCCTTTTTTCAACAGCATTTATATCACCCATGTGGCTTTGTTCTGAAAACCCTTATTTATAGCTGTAATAATTTATCCATGCAACTATTCATGTAGAGTCGCCTCACTGAGGTTAAGGAAGCTTGGAGGGAAATTATTTATACAACAGGAAAATTTCAGTGCAACATTCCTAAATATCAAACTTATTGAAATGACTCTAAACTCAAGACCTGTTAGTGGTCCCAAATGAGGATGAACAGCCCTATCAGTTGTAGCAGATACTTTGCATGTGAACGGTCCCTCATGGGTTCAAATGCAGGCATCTCCAGACAGGACTAAGAAAGTCCTCTGTCCAAAAAAACCCCCACCCACCTTCGAGAGCTACTACCAGCCAGTAGACCAGCCTTTCCCCACCTGGAGCCCTCCACTTCAGATCCCATCAGCCCCAGGCACCATTGGCCAATGATCAGGAAAGCAGGGAGTTTAGTCCAAAACATCTGGAAGGCACCAGGTTGGAGAAGGCTGGTGTAGACAGTACTGAGCAAATTGGACCAACAGTCTGGCCTGGTATGAGGCAGTATCTTATGTTACTCTTTATCTGCAGTAAATCGGTTTAATATGACCCAGATGAACACCTCATTGGCATCTGATAGATTCGGTGGATTGACAATTTCGGTTCCTCTCATTTAAATGATTGTCTCCTGGCTATTGTGAAATGAAAACTAGAAGTACAAAGAAGGTATAACCAAAGTAGAGCTTAACATTGGCCTAATGAATTTAGGCCAATGTGTTATAGAAATAGCTTACTTTTTGTCCACAGAAGAAAAAGGCAGCAGCACCTATTGTGTTGTGTAAGGAGGCTGGAGGACCTCCTGAACTGGTATCTCCCAATGAGACATGTGATACCAAACCCCTGTATTGTGTTATCATGACATTGGTATTGCAGGAATCAAAAATAGCTAACTACTTACAGAAATGGTAACCTAGATTTTTCTTCTTACAGCTTTCTAAGTCATTGGGAACTTGAATAGATGAAGAAAACCTCCTGTTCTTAAATTGGAATGTACTTTCTTAAATGTACTTTTACTACTGGCTAATTCATGTTTTATTTTTGTTTGCATTTTAGACCCAAATTTGTAACCAGAGGCTTTAAGCTGAATGTTCAATTTCTCTTTCCTTTCAGAGTTTTTTGCTTTGTTTTTGAGGGATTCCATTTATTCATTCTTGCTCTTTGCTTTCACGTGCGTATTTTCTTCTCATTTACCCAAACATGCTGCATTCACATTAGGTCATGACCAAGAGACGAATAACACTGTTTTGTTTAAGCACCATCAAGAACACAGAGCTAACGAAGCTGGTGATCTTTCAAGGACATAACAAATATGGGAGATGGGTTAACTGTGGTTTGATAGTGGCGGGCAAGGGAAAAGCTCAAATTCTGGATTCCAATCTTGAATTTTTTTCACCACTTAATAAACATACACTTAATAATAGTTTCCCACAATTCACAGTGGACATAAAATTGTTATAATTAATACTGAAAGTTGAATAGTCAGAAGTCACATGTATAGCAACAAACCAACAAAATAATATGCCAGACATTTATCCTGCTCTCCAGATTTATGATGTCATCAAAAATGAGTGTGGAAAAGATGTTGATAAAAGGAGAGCTTACAAGAATAGTTCAGGTAACAGGGCTGACAACACAAAATAATAACCCACGCTCAATGGTTGAGTGTAGGTTGTTGCTAAACCATGGGTTGTGTTGAACCATGGGTTAGTGTGTTGTCTGAACCCAGGACATTTTCTGCAGGGTGGCTTGTTAGCCATGCAGTGTGACTTGTTAACTACTGTGAACAACCCAACAACAAATCATGGGTTCGCAGGGCTGCTTGTTCAAGAAAAACAAGCCACACTTCACTCAGCCCTTACATGGTGGCATTGACTTTCCTGTGGAAAGAAATACCCTGTCCCAGCTGGATGAGAAGACCTTGAAAGCACAACTGGGGGTTCTGGGCAGAGTTTGATCAGTATAATCCTTGGCTAATGACTTCATTGTCCGACAAGGCTTCCCACCTTATTTATCTCTTAACTGATGCAACAGTTGGAGTGCACAAATGGAATTAGCCAGATAATAGCCTAGTTCAAATTCTCCAGAGCAAAGGAAATTTTTTAGTGTGGATGCACACTTGTTTGGAAGCACCTATAATGGTGTGGAAGCCCACCAAAGCAACTCCAACCAAGGCTCCAGGTGGAGGAGTGTTGCTCCACCCCAGGCCAGCTTCAATGTGTGCCAGTGTGTGATCCAGGATAGCTTGTTGCCAGGGCTGACTTTGCCATAAAGGCAGCACAGTGTAGGAGAAGCACAATTTTTTGCCATCAACCTACATTTCTCTAAGTGCCTTCCATGTCAGAAGTATGCTATATAACAAAGGAGGGGTTGTTGTTGGGGCCCAAATAATGGAATGTACTTTTTAAAGAGGTGTGCCTGACACCTACATCACAATCTTTTTGATGCCAAGTTAAGCCATTTTTATTTCCCAAGGCATTTGGAGAAATGCCTTAGCCCTGCTTTATGTTTGTTGTAATAATATCACATTTTATTGTTAATATATTATTGTATATTTTACTGTTTTATTATATACATATTGAAATAATTTATTGGACGGTGGGTCATATAGAAATGTTCTCAATAGATTCTATTTTTGGGAGGAGAGGTCTAAAAAGGCATGGAGATGAGTTTTTGATGTCAAGCAAAACTAATGCAGGCTGCTAATTTAACCGCTGGATCATCTACTCTACTTTGTGTGCAGTTCCAAAGCAATTTGAAACATCACCTTCAGAGAGGACTGGATATTACATTCATAAGCCCCTGACAGCTTGCAGCACATGAGATGCCTTCTTCTATTTAACTATGCTAGTGTAGCTTTCCTAAACATGCCTCTTTTACTATAGACATTTACATCAAAGGGAAGTATTCTGTTGCCTCCTGTTTCATGCTTTGGCTTCCTAGAGGAGAAATCTGTTTTATGATTGTGCAGAATTTGGCATCAGCTCCAAATTCAGCTGTTTCGTTAAAAACAACAACTGAACAGTTTAAGAAAATGAGAGCTCCTAGCCCTTATGTTTGCAAATATATAGTCTTTGAAACAGTGTAGACTAGTGGCTCCGATCTCAGTTGGGCTGTGAATCCATCCATCCAGAACTCTAAAGGAGCTATCCAAAGTAGACGATCTAGTTTGGGGATAAGGGTCTGCACTTTGGATAGCTCCTTTAGAGTTCTGGATGGATGGATTCATAGCCCCACTGAGATCGGGGCCACCAGCCTCCACTACTTGGACGTGTTTGAGCAATGACTCAGAAACTGGGGAAGGCTGAACAAAGTTTTCTGCATGGGGGAATAGTCTATCAAATTCTTAATGATGTTAGCATGAGCATCTTTTTTGCCATGGACATTTGTTTTGCCCAAGGTTGGGGAAGCTTCCTGCTCTTGGACCCAGTCAGGCGCTCATGGCAACCTTACCAATAACTAAGCCTTGGGAGATGCATTTCAGCCTTTTAAAGGGGGGGGGACTGGAAAATCACCAATCGGGGGAGGGGAGGATCCAGGTGGGGGGAGTATGGCTACCTGGGGAATCTGAGGGCCAGACTGGGACCTCAGGAGGGCCAAATTAGGCTCTTGGGTCCTGGGTTCCCCCACCCCGGTTTTGCCTTTTGAGGGTTTTTTAACCGCCAAGCTCCATTAACAAAGTTGCACACCCTTCACTGCAGATTCCTATTTTCCACTTAAAACCAAAAGAAGAAATGTTTAGACACTGCTAGATTATACAGACAAAAACACTTCATTGAAGCCAAAAATTTCCAGCTGGATTTCTAACATAGTCCAGAAGACTAATACACAACTGTAAATGTTTACCCAAATAAGAAATAAGAAAACATGGAGGCATAAAAAATTTAAAAAGGTAAAATACACCCCAAATGTTTTGGACATACAAAGTGATTCAAATGGAAAGCTTTTGGCTTATTATACTAAAAGATGAAGTATCTATCTGATTTCTATATTATATTGGGTTACTGAAATCTGTGACCTGTGGCATTTCAAATATTTGTTTGCTCTCCTTCACAGCATTATTGCAAACCCATTCTAAACAGCAAATGCCTCCCCCCCCCCACACACACATTCTTTTCCAGCCAATGAGTGGTATGTGTTAAGAGTGCTATCTAGTGGACACAAAATCAGTCACCTACTGACATTTCTGAAGATGAAAAGGCCAGCGCGTATGCAATCTTTGCCTTACTTAATTAAAGAACTTCAAAAGCAAATGATAAGCATTAGGGAGGAAAAACACGTTAGCTAGAAAAGCTGCAGAAAGGTCCTAGTTTGGCAAATGTCTATGATACATTGATCAGCAGCTCTACAAGGATTTGGCCTTTGAAAACAAAGGAAAACAGTCTATCCTTTAAGGGTAGGCGTGCCGCTACCCCAGGAGGAACAAGGGAATAGAAAAGCTTTCAAACAATTGCGTCCCATCAGAGATCCCATTGTCAGAGACGGAGGCCTTAGCTAGACAGAAGGTTTATCCCGGGATCGTCCCTGCCTGCTCCCAGGATATCCTGTGTGTCATTTACATGAACAGGGATGATCCCGGGACAATCCCGGGATAAACTTTAGGTCTAACTAAGGCCAGAATCAACACAATTCTTTTATATAGAGTAATTGTCTATAAACAATTTGACAACATGCTATTGTTATTCATCACAAAATAAGAAACTAATTTTGCTTGTAAAATTTGAACTGGGCTTGGATTTCTGTAATAGGTTCCTGCTTCACATAGGAAGCTACTTCTGAAACTGAGGCAACTTTTAAAAGCAATTTGTGAAATGGCACAGTAGTCTGTTGTTTATATGGGGGAAACCCTCCAAAGTCTTGTTGGGCCTGCTCAAGCCCTTTTAAGCCATTGAGTGTGCTTAAAGTAGCTCTTGGAACCCTAACCAATGATTTTGAAGGAATCTATTGTTCAAGTATTGTATTTATCTGACTTGCACACACAGACATAAACAATTAATCAGACGTGACCAAGAATAAAGGATTCAATGGGTGGGTTCACCTGTGACTTTAAGCCATGGTTTCTAAGTTACTCACAGTAGATTATTAGCTACTGTATCCCCCACACGATAGGGGAAATAAGGTACTGTGCGGTCCTTCTGCTCAGCTGGGATAGAATCCCTGCTTCCTTCATCCTGGATACCAGTACCCACTGACCACTGTCACATTCCTTTCTCCGACCACACAGTTTCCTTTAGTAAGCTGTCAAAACCCTGTGTGATTACAAACCAAAGAGCAAACACCCCATGTACACCAAAAAGGGGGTAGTGCAAATAAACCCTTGGAAGTTTACAGGATTGGTGACAAAATTTCACATACTGCTTCACCTAGCAGGGAAACATCGTATGCTCCATCAAATCCCTATGTCCCCCCTTCCATTCATTTCCCCCATTGGCGGTAGCACAATTTGCACACAGACTACTTTTCCCACTTGCACACTTTGGGTATAAGGCATAGGCAATTGGCACTATATGCTGCAGCTCCTAACTTTATTTCACACTATGTCACAGTAGTGCTTTAATGCAATTTAGCAGTACTTCTGGGTTCAGCAATTCACTAGTTCGCAGTTGCACAATTTAGACAGAGGAGAATTGGTGCTGCATGATGCTGCTCTGTATTTTTGTTTTGCATTATGTCTCGGCAGTGCAGCAGCAGCACTATTTCTGACTGGTGCAGCTTCCCACTTTATCTACTGTGCAGTTCTTTGCGGCTTTATTTTTTTGCTTTCCACTATATTGCAATAGTGAAGTAGCAAATTTTTTTGCAGCAGTGCTACTTCAAAGTAGTGCAGTTTCACTCATTTCCTACTTCGTGATTGTGCACTTTGGGAGTAGGACAATTGGCACTATATTATATGATGCTGCTTTTGTGTGTGTTTGTGTTTGTACTATGTCAATAGCGCTTTTCACCATTTCAGGGGCAGTTCAGAGCTTCTGCCATTGGCTATCTGTAACTAGCAGGTAGGCAGATCTCAGAAACGGAGATTGCCAGTAGGAGCAGAGTGGCGCAGTTTTGACTACTCTTGCCAAGCGACTCTGTAGGCACTCTTTAAACTAGTATTTAAGCCACTGTGGAGCACCAGATGACACAATAAGCCATGGTGGTTTATAAAATACTGCGAGTAGCTTTTAAATCACCATGGCTTATCGTGATGTGTAAACCCAGTCAGTGGCTATCTAGAATATTTAGCGACAGCAGGCACAACAATGCATTAGTTTACAACAGGCACAACAATGCGTTAACTGACAACAGGCACAACAATGCCTGTGCAAGCCCTATGAAATATCATGGCTGTTACGCAAACATACCTGTACTTGAGAGCACAATGATTAAATCCAATGAGAAGAGTACAGATGATGCTTCCTGGGGATTTTGGCAGCCACAGATCTCAACATACTGTAGCAATTTTGTTCTTCTTGAGTACTCCATAAAAGTATTATCTAATCATCCATTATATATTAACTGTGGGAATGACTAGTCACAGCATACAGTGCTTGAATGAAACAATAAAAACACCCAAGAAAAATCTATCGTTCTGTTAACATTAATTTTTATAAAATACCTTACAAGAACAGAGAAAGTAACTTGAGGTTACATAATATTCAGAATTGAAAAAGAATGTTGAATAAAATATAAATTGATCACATCACTATGTTTGCCACATTAGACAAGTTTATAAAAGGCATTTTCAGATAAAATAGTTATTTAGAAGATAAACCTTCAAAATGAAAACTATTGCAGTCCTTTCAAGAAATCAGTCCTAGAAGCACTATGTTCCAGGTCCACAAGCAGTACCTGATTCAACACACACTTGTCTGTTCAAAATTTGTCAAACTTTAAGACACAAATTAAAACATTTACCAGGTCAGTGCAAAGTAAAGCTTCAAGCTGGAAATACAAGAAATAAAAATAGAAGAATGTTTCTGGTACAAAATAAATTCACATTATGAAAAATCCTCAGACACACACTTGGGATACAAGCAAAACTGACGTTAGACTAGTGGCTATTTAAAGACACGGATAAAGCCACTAAAAAGGCAGCTCAATTATCTTAAGAGATGTGAAGGGTTTTTGTTTCCACAACATATTGGAAGTTATCTGCATTGCTGATATGCCCCACCATCTGATTCAGCAACTCTAGAATAGTTTAGTAGTAAGAAATGCAAAAAATGAGCTAAAAAATATGTTGAAATGTTTAAAGCTCTCGGATGAGTCTTGAATGTAGAGACAGGATCGGAGTTGTAATCTAGTAAATTAAGTACTCTACCAAACTCTGAAATGGATTCATTTTGAAAGCGTGCTATTTAGCACAATATTGTGTGCTTAAATATAATGGTGTACGCTTGGTATGAGCAAGCCCTTCTTCGGTGGAAATGTAGAGACCTTGTAAAGAATAAGATTCTGGTGATTTATTCTTAAGGCTGCTAACTTGCGTGCAATAAGCAATCCATCAAAGAGTGCTCAATTTCACTTGGCTTTATTCATAAAGATGCCTATTAGGACCATTCGGGCATAGCCTCTCACATCCATGAGGTGACTTTTAGAATGGTGAAGGCATTTGAATGAGCATTCTATATTAGAATATGATGCCCTTGCAACCTGTTGAAGAATTACCTTGTTAAACGAATCCTACCTTGTTAGATCCAGATCGGATGAGTCATGTCTAACTTGACACATTACAATATTTTCAAATGACTTCATCCATTGGAATTAGTCCAAATGCTAGTCCAAATAATAAAGCTACAGGTTTAACTTAGCAGCACGCCAAAAATGTTTTATATTAAAAGGATATTCAAAACCAGACTGTTTAAAGATCCTTTCCTGGACTTAATATTGATATGATGCTCCATGGAAACAAAATAATCAGCTGTGATTGCTTAGAAGTACCCTTTGAAAAACTGGATTTAGATATGGGCATATTACATGACTGTGCAATCACAAGGATCTATAGCATCTGAGATGATATATTTCAGTTTCAATGTAAATTCTATTTTAAAAATAATTGTAAATGGCATTAGAGCTTCAAAATAAATTTATGTAGTGTTGTGCTGAGATGTTACTAAATACCTTCCAAAGAAGGCTGAGCCCTGCTGCACTGTTGTGTCCCTGTTCTCCCCTAATCCCTCTTGCAGTGGTTAACACCAGTCTGCATTCAGTCAGGAACAAGAGTGGTTACAACTGCTCCTAACAGTCAACAGCTGTCTCATCAGATGTTGAACTACTACCAAGCCAAGTGATGTTGTAGATGCTGCATATCAAATTTATGGGGTTTGAAGGGCTGGAGAGCCTGCAAAGTCATTTGGGTGCCTTCGTGTTGGCTCTAAACACTTCTGTTTAGTAGTAGCAACACATGGGTGACATACCTTAGACTGGCCAGTGTATCAAACACATAGTCCCCGGGCAAGGTGTATTCTGCAGATCAATCCCATAAGCAATGTTTGTAGATCACACTCAAAATATAATGAGGAAAGTACATTTTATATACAGATCACTCTATTTATCCCAGGTTTACAATTTCAGTGAGCGTATGTAAAAGGAAATGTGGAGACCTCAATAGCTGGGTGGGTGAATGGGTGGACTAAAAGCACATCTGAATTTATTCTGGGGTTTTGTAAGAATAACTCATTTAAGAAGTTGAAGGTCTTGGGTTTGGCTTGTGCTTTGAAAGGTCACAGTCTGGGATACCACTACGAACTCAAGGCGAAAAGATGTAAATTGTCTCCAAGAATGCAGATATAGTGCAATCAGTTTATCTGAACACTGAACACACATTTAAGGTAATAATGTGAATTAATGAGAAGCTTTGCAAAAATAGTGCTAGAGTAGCATTATGACTCAACAGTGCAAAGATTTTAAGTTCCTCTGTTAATATGGATTTCCCCCCAAAGCTGTGATGAATCAAAGCATAATCATCCACACAGGAAATTAACTACATCCCACCTTCCAGGAGACAGGAGTATAATTTACCTGACCATTGTGAATATAATTCAACAAGACCTATTTGGCACGCCCAATGATATTCAAGTCATGAACAACATGGGTACCTTTCATTAAGCTCATAAAGGAACAAAGGGCTAATTTTAAACACATACATTTGGATTTTTATATACTGTATCATATCATGCAACTTAATATTGTAAATTTTAATTTTATTACTGAAGCCATCTAGACCTTGAAGCTTACCAGCCACAAGAAAAGCTGCCCAATGTTGTGATCAAAATGCCTTTAAAAAGGCAGACCAAAGACAAAATAATGCATTACACATTCATTTTCTCTCTCCCTAAATAGCAAAAGTATTCCAGGAAAAAAAATCAGTAGTGAAGGCCACATTTTTTCTTGCATTAGCTTGATGCTGAAATGCAAAAAACTTAAAGCTTCTTGTCAAATAAAAATGGAGAGTGCACATTTAGGAAAAAGTAACCAACTTAGTTGATGGAACAAGTCATTACAAAACAGCTGGAAATGCCACACAACAGAAAATATGAACAAGAACAGAGGACTATCAGCTTGAAAAAGGTCACTCACCACCTTGTAAACATGAAAAAGCATTTCACAGATTAAAAGTTCATGGGAAGTAAACTTCTTTAAATTATTTGTCAGTTCAACCCTGATTCAAAAAAGTATGGCTAGCAAAAATACAGACGATTCAATCCACTTATGTCTTGAACTCAGCAGTTATCTTATTCTGAAAACTGCAGCATCTCAACTCTTCAAAGATACTAGAGAAGAACATCTCTTGCACTCCATCTCACACCAGCACATAATCTCTCATGTTCACATGTACACCTATGGAGAATTGGTTTGCTGTAAGGTTTTCCATACTGCTATAGGTTGAGACGTGGAGAAATTGATGGAGGAAAGCAAGCAAATTCTCTTAGAATGCTCCGTGCTACATCAAGGTTATTCTGGGCTATCTCGAGTGCTCGTTTCACTTCTTCAAAGGAATAACCTTCTCCCATAAGTTTCGCAATTTTTGCATCAACATTTTCTATGGATGTGTCAGAGTTATGTGCTTTCCTATGGTGTATTTCTGGAGCAGTCCTGCGAGGAAGTGGTTTAGGAGGTCTGGCTGGTGCTTGTGAACCATCTGTGGAACAACAAAATCAAAGGAAGAAATGCCACTTAATAAATGTTAAAAGGAACAAATATTTCTACTTATTTCAAGTCCAATATTTTCTTACACAACTATTAAATAGCTTAATTTCTTAGAATGCTGCTGAAGTGTTTGCAGTAAATTTGTTTCATCATGTGGCATTTTCATGTTTTAAAGTAGTTTCCTAAGTATATGTTATATACACCTAGCAAAGTGAGAGTTATTATAAGAAAGCATATCATGGATTGATAAGAATGAAGGTAAAGCAGGGTGATTAACTTTTTGAATCTCATTACCAAATTGAATCACATCACTATCAAAGTTCACTATGGAACTGAAACTCTATTGTGGATTTCGTACATGGCCATATTCGAAAACAGAACACGCATGCATTTAAATTTTAGCTATCAATGTTGTTAGACACCAGAAATAGCCATATTGAAGCTTTTGGTCAACACTACAAAGAGTGAGCATAATAAGCGAAAACTAAGCCATCTTAAATCCCAATGATTACAATGGGAGAACTAAGTCACTGGGTTTGCATAACACAACAACCCATCATAGGTTGTAATATGAAACAAGCCACGATGGGTTGTTGAGCCATCCAAACCTGGGCCACTTCCTGCAGAGGAGCTTATTTTTAAGAAGACACCATAAGAACCCATGGCTTGGTGGGGCATCTGAACCAAGCAGAGACAATGCATCATGGGTTGTGGTGACTGGGTGCTCTTCCTGAATGTGCTCGCCCAAGCTACCTCAAGCTTTCTTCACCAGTGTCAGCCCTTCCAACAATGCCCAAACAGTACTCTGGAGGGGCTGCCAGTCATTCGCCACACCTCTTTTAAAAATCTTTGGCCCCAGACCAAAAACGGGGCCGTATTTATTTATTTATTTATTTTAAAAAATCAGCTGCAAGATTGTGCTCAAATGACTTCGTAATTTTAAAAAATTATTATTTTTGTCAATGTTTTTGAATGTTTCATGATATACTTCCGTTCCTTTGACCGCTGAAACATGTAAGGGTATTGACAAGAGAAGGCTATATTTATTTTACAGTCACAAGTTCTATGCAGTTCTGAAAAACTGACAATTTTTTTAAAATAATAATAACAAAGACATTTGTGCAAATTTCTGGGGCGCATCTGCGCAAATGTTAGGGGCCAAATTTTAAAGCTGGGGAAGGTAAAGGGGTCATGGTCAGAGTGGGGTGTGTGTGGATGAGACAGGCAGATAACTGAGGGGGAAGGAGGGGGAGAATAATGGTGAACCTGATCATCTGTTGGGTTCACTGTGGGTTGTTCCAAAAATAACCCTCAATGTGTTGCTTATTTGCAGGTTGTGTCATGCAAACCTGCTCAATAAGTTCCATGGAATTCAATGGGACTATACAGTGTTTAACTCAAGACTCTCCTGTTTATGTATTGCTGTGTGATATGGAAAAGATATTTTGGCTGCTATTTTTTGCTGTAGAATTTAAAAGATAATTAGAAAAAAAAATGTTATAAAGCAATAATTAAGTTGACAGAGGGGGCTGGAATTTAGGAAAAGTGCAAGAATAGCAAAACCTAATTCTGTAGTAAATGCAAAGATGACAAAGTCTCCCAAAATACTACGCAGTACAATCAAGAAGACTTCCATTTTTACTCAGATAAAGGTATTAGAATCTATCAAATTCTTTGTTTTTACACATGATGAATTTATGATTTATGCTGTATTAAAAAAAAGTTCCTATCCTGCCAAGTGGTTAAAATGATTCTGATCATAAAATGGGCTGGAATGAACATGAAATGAATATTATGAATTGGACTGTTCTAGAATACAAATGTTATCCACAAGTGTTTTAATCCAATTCAGGTGAAAGGTGAATCGATTCCTCATAAATACAGTTCATTTCACAGACTATAAATCCAATAAAAAACTTTTCAAATTATACTATGACATGATTTAGTACAGAATTTCATTTAATTCAACTTAAATTGAAAGCATTGACATAGATCATACTCATTATTATTTGTAATGATGGTAGAAATACACAGGCATTTTAAAAAACTGTGGTGGAAATTTCCAGACAACAAAGCATATACAAAAACTAAAACATCTGTTTGAAGTTTTTAGTAGCGAGCATCAGCAGCAGTGCAGAAATATAAATTTAAAATACAAATTTAAAACAGCAAAGTTAAAATTAAATTTATAGACTGTTAAAATATTGAGAGAATAAAAAGGTCTTCACGTGGCATCTGAAAGAATATAGTGTAGGTGTCAGGTGAACCTCTTTAGGGAGCTCATTCCACAGCCGGGGTGCCACAGCAGAGAAGTTTTTCTTCCTGGTAGCCACCTGCCTCACTTCCTTTGGCAGGGGCTTGCGGAGAAGGACCCCTGAGGATGACCTTAGGGTCCGGGCAGGTACATATGGGAGGAGGCATTCCTTCAGATAGCCTGGCCCCAAGCCGTTTAGGGCTTTAAATGTTAATACCAGCACTTTGAATCGGGCCTGGACCTGGACTGGCAGCCAATGAAGCTGGAAGAGGACTGGCATGATATGGTCTCGTTGGCCAGTCCCTGTTAGGAACCATGCTGCCCTTTTATTGTACCAGTTGAAGTTTCCAGACTGTTTTCAAAGGCAGCCCCACATATAACACATTGCAGTAATCCAAATGATAGGTTATGAGAGCATGGATAACTGTAGCTAGGCTATCTCTGTCCAGATAAGGGCATAGTTGGTATATCAGCCTAAGCTGATAAAAAGTGCTCTTTGCCACTGAGTTCACCTGTGCCTCAAGTGAAAGTTCTGGATCCAAGAACACCCCCAAACTACAAACCCGACCCTTTAAGGGGAGTGCAACCCCATCCAGAACAGGGTGAACATCACCTAGCTGGGCAGATGAACTACCTGCAAACAGTACCTTTGTCGTGTCTGGATTGAGTCTCAGTTTATTTGCCCTCATCCAGTCCATTACCGTGCTCAGGCACTGATTCAGAACAGCCACTGCCTCACCTGGGTTTGATGAAAAGGAAAGGTAGAGCTGGGTATCATCCGCATATTGATGACACCTCAGTCCACATCTCCGGATAACCTCCCCCAGCGGTTTCATGTAAATGTTATACAGCATAGGGGATAAAATAAGAGTCCTGTGGAAACCTATGGCCCTCATTTAGTTGTCCTTTTTTCAACAGCATTTATATCACCCATGTGGCTTTGTTCTGAAAACCCTTATTTATAGCTGTAATAATTTATCCATGCAACTATTCATGTAGAGTCGCCTCACTGAGGTTAAGGAAGCTTGGAGGGAAATTATTTATACAACAGGAAAATTTCAGTGCAACATTCCTAAATATCAAACTTATTGAAATGACTCTAAACTCAAGACCTGTTAGTGGTCCCAAATGAGGATGAACAGCCCTATCAGTTGTAGCAGATACTTTGCATGTGAACGGTCCCTCATGGGTTCAAATGCAGGCATCTCCAGACAGGACTAAGAAAGTCCTCTGTCCAAAAAAACCCCCACCCACCTTCGAGAGCTACTACCAGCCAGTAGACCAGCCTTTCCCCACCTGGAGCCCTCCACTTCAGATCCCATCAGCCCCAGGCACCATTGGCCAATGATCAGGAAAGCAGGGAGTTTAGTCCAAAACATCTGGAAGGCACCAGGTTGGAGAAGGCTGGTGTAGACAGTACTGAGCAAATTGGACCAACAGTCTGGCCTGGTATGAGGCAGTATCTTATGTTACTCTTTATCTGCAGTAAATCGGTTTAATATGACCCAGATGAACACCTCATTGGCATCTGATAGATTCGGTGGATTGACAATTTCGGTTCCTCTCATTTAAATGATTGTCTCCTGGCTATTGTGAAATGAAAACTAGAAGTACAAAGAAGGTATAACCAAAGTAGAGCTTAACATTGGCCTAATGAATTTAGGCCAATGTGTTATAGAAATAGCTTACTTTTTGTCCACAGAAGAAAAAGGCAGCAGCACCTATTGTGTTGTGTAAGGAGGCTGGAGGACCTCCTGAACTGGTATCTCCCAATGAGACATGTGATACCAAACCCCTGTATTGTGTTATCATGACATTGGTATTGCAGGAATCAAAAATAGCTAACTACTTACAGAAATGGTAACCTAGATTTTTCTTCTTACAGCTTTCTAAGTCATTGGGAACTTGAATAGATGAAGAAAACCTCCTGTTCTTAAATTGGAATGTACTTTCTTAAATGTACTTTTACTACTGGCTAATTCATGTTTTATTTTTGTTTGCATTTTAGACCCAAATTTGTAACCAGAGGCTTTAAGCTGAATGTTCAATTTCTCTTTCCTTTCAGAGTTTTTTGCTTTGTTTTTGAGGGATTCCATTTATTCATTCTTGCTCTTTGCTTTCACGTGCGTATTTTCTTCTCATTTACCCAAACATGCTGCATTCACATTAGGTCATGACCAAGAGACGAATAACACTGTTTTGTTTAAGCACCATCAAGAACACAGAGCTAACGAAGCTGGTGATCTTTCAAGGACATAACAAATATGGGAGATGGGTTAACTGTGGTTTGATAGTGGCGGGCAAGGGAAAAGCTCAAATTCTGGATTCCAATCTTGAATTTTTTTCACCACTTAATAAACATACACTTAATAATAGTTTCCCACAATTCACAGTGGACATAAAATTGTTATAATTAATACTGAAAGTTGAATAGTCAGAAGTCACATGTATAGCAACAAACCAACAAAATAATATGCCAGACATTTATCCTGCTCTCCAGATTTATGATGTCATCAAAAATGAGTGTGGAAAAGATGTTGATAAAAGGAGAGCTTACAAGAATAGTTCAGGTAACAGGGCTGACAACACAAAATAATAACCCACGCTCAATGGTTGAGTGTAGGTTGTTGCTAAACCATGGGTTGTGTTGAACCATGGGTTAGTGTGTTGTCTGAACCCAGGACATTTTCTGCAGGGTGGCTTGTTAGCCATGCAGTGTGACTTGTTAACTACTGTGAACAACCCAACAACAAATCATGGGTTCGCAGGGCTGCTTGTTCAAGAAAAACAAGCCACACTTCACTCAGCCCTTACATGGTGGCATTGACTTTCCTGTGGAAAGAAATACCCTGTCCCAGCTGGATGAGAAGACCTTGAAAGCACAACTGGGGGTTCTGGGCAGAGTTTGATCAGTATAATCCTTGGCTAATGACTTCATTGTCCGACAAGGCTTCCCACCTTATTTATCTCTTAACTGATGCAACAGTTGGAGTGCACAAATGGAATTAGCCAGATAATAGCCTAGTTCAAATTCTCCAGAGCAAAGGAAATTTTTTAGTGTGGATGCACACTTGTTTGGAAGCACCTATAATGGTGTGGAAGCCCACCAAAGCAACTCCAACCAAGGCTCCAGGTGGAGGAGTGTTGCTCCACCCCAGGCCAGCTTCAATGTGTGCCAGTGTGTGATCCAGGATAGCTTGTTGCCAGGGCTGACTTTGCCATAAAGGCAGCACAGTGTAGGAGAAGCACAATTTTTTGCCATCAACCTACATTTCTCTAAGTGCCTTCCATGTCAGAAGTATGCTATATAACAAAGGAGGGGTTGTTGTTGGGGCCCAAATAATGGAATGTACTTTTTAAAGAGGTGTGCCTGACACCTACATCACAATCTTTTTGATGCCAAGTTAAGCCATTTTTATTTCCCAAGGCATTTGGAGAAATGCCTTAGCCCTGCTTTATGTTTGTTGTAATAATATCACATTTTATTGTTAATATATTATTGTATATTTTACTGTTTTATTATATACATATTGAAATAATTTATTGGACGGTGGGTCATATAGAAATGTTCTCAATAGATTCTATTTTTGGGAGGAGAGGTCTAAAAAGGCATGGAGATGAGTTTTTGATGTCAAGCAAAACTAATGCAGGCTGCTAATTTAACCGCTGGATCATCTACTCTACTTTGTGTGCAGTTCCAAAGCAATTTGAAACATCACCTTCAGAGAGGACTGGATATTACATTCATAAGCCCCTGACAGCTTGCAGCACATGAGATGCCTTCTTCTATTTAACTATGCTAGTGTAGCTTTCCTAAACATGCCTCTTTTACTATAGACATTTACATCAAAGGGAAGTATTCTGTTGCCTCCTGTTTCATGCTTTGGCTTCCTAGAGGAGAAATCTGTTTTATGATTGTGCAGAATTTGGCATCAGCTCCAAATTCAGCTGTTTCGTTAAAAACAACAACTGAACAGTTTAAGAAAATGAGAGCTCCTAGCCCTTATGTTTGCAAATATATAGTCTTTGAAACAGTGTAGACTAGTGGCTCCGATCTCAGTTGGGCTGTGAATCCATCCATCCAGAACTCTAAAGGAGCTATCCAAAGTAGACGATCTAGTTTGGGGATAAGGGTCTGCACTTTGGATAGCTCCTTTAGAGTTCTGGATGGATGGATTCATAGCCCCACTGAGATCGGGGCCACCAGCCTCCACTACTTGGACGTGTTTGAGCAATGACTCAGAAACTGGGGAAGGCTGAACAAAGTTTTCTGCATGGGGGAATAGTCTATCAAATTCTTAATGATGTTAGCATGAGCATCTTTTTTGCCATGGACATTTGTTTTGCCCAAGGTTGGGGAAGCTTCCTGCTCTTGGACCCAGTCAGGCGCTCATGGCAACCTTACCAATAACTAAGCCTTGGGAGATGCATTTCAGCCTTTTAAAGGGGGGGGGACTGGAAAATCACCAATCGGGGGAGGGGAGGATCCAGGTGGGGGGAGTATGGCTACCTGGGGAATCTGAGGGCCAGACTGGGACCTCAGGAGGGCCAAATTAGGCTCTTGGGTCCTGGGTTCCCCCACCCCGGTTTTGCCTTTTGAGGGTTTTTTAACCGCCAAGCTCCATTAACAAAGTTGCACACCCTTCACTGCAGATTCCTATTTTCCACTTAAAACCAAAAGAAGAAATGTTTAGACACTGCTAGATTATACAGACAAAAACACTTCATTGAAGCCAAAAATTTCCAGCTGGATTTCTAACATAGTCCAGAAGACTAATACACAACTGTAAATGTTTACCCAAATAAGAAATAAGAAAACATGGAGGCATAAAAAATTTAAAAAGGTAAAATACACCCCAAATGTTTTGGACATACAAAGTGATTCAAATGGAAAGCTTTTGGCTTATTATACTAAAAGATGAAGTATCTATCTGATTTCTATATTATATTGGGTTACTGAAATCTGTGACCTGTGGCATTTCAAATATTTGTTTGCTCTCCTTCACAGCATTATTGCAAACCCATTCTAAACAGCAAATGCCTCCCCCCCCCCACACACACATTCTTTTCCAGCCAATGAGTGGTATGTGTTAAGAGTGCTATCTAGTGGACACAAAATCAGTCACCTACTGACATTTCTGAAGATGAAAAGGCCAGCGCGTATGCAATCTTTGCCTTACTTAATTAAAGAACTTCAAAAGCAAATGATAAGCATTAGGGAGGAAAAACACGTTAGCTAGAAAAGCTGCAGAAAGGTCCTAGTTTGGCAAATGTCTATGATACATTGATCAGCAGCTCTACAAGGATTTGGCCTTTGAAAACAAAGGAAAACAGTCTATCCTTTAAGGGTAGGCGTGCCGCTACCCCAGGAGGAACAAGGGAATAGAAAAGCTTTCAAACAATTGCGTCCCATCAGAGATCCCATTGTCAGAGACGGAGGCCTTAGCTAGACAGAAGGTTTATCCCGGGATCGTCCCTGCCTGCTCCCAGGATATCCTGTGTGTCATTTACATGAACAGGGATGATCCCGGGACAATCCCGGGATAAACTTTAGGTCTAACTAAGGCCAGAATCAACACAATTCTTTTATATAGAGTAATTGTCTATAAACAATTTGACAACATGCTATTGTTATTCATCACAAAATAAGAAACTAATTTTGCTTGTAAAATTTGAACTGGGCTTGGATTTCTGTAATAGGTTCCTGCTTCACATAGGAAGCTACTTCTGAAACTGAGGCAACTTTTAAAAGCAATTTGTGAAATGGCACAGTAGTCTGTTGTTTATATGGGGGAAACCCTCCAAAGTCTTGTTGGGCCTGCTCAAGCCCTTTTAAGCCATTGAGTGTGCTTAAAGTAGCTCTTGGAACCCTAACCAATGATTTTGAAGGAATCTATTGTTCAAGTATTGTATTTATCTGACTTGCACACACAGACATAAACAATTAATCAGACGTGACCAAGAATAAAGGATTCAATGGGTGGGTTCACCTGTGACTTTAAGCCATGGTTTCTAAGTTACTCACAGTAGATTATTAGCTACTGTATCCCCCACACGATAGGGGAAATAAGGTACTGTGCGGTCCTTCTGCTCAGCTGGGATAGAATCCCTGCTTCCTTCATCCTGGATACCAGTACCCACTGACCACTGTCACATTCCTTTCTCCGACCACACAGTTTCCTTTAGTAAGCTGTCAAAACCCTGTGTGATTACAAACCAAAGAGCAAACACCCCATGTACACCAAAAAGGGGGTAGTGCAAATAAACCCTTGGAAGTTTACAGGATTGGTGACAAAATTTCACATACTGCTTCACCTAGCAGGGAAACATCGTATGCTCCATCAAATCCCTATGTCCCCCCTTCCATTCATTTCCCCCATTGGCGGTAGCACAATTTGCACACAGACTACTTTTCCCACTTGCACACTTTGGGTATAAGGCATAGGCAATTGGCACTATATGCTGCAGCTCCTAACTTTATTTCACACTATGTCACAGTAGTGCTTTAATGCAATTTAGCAGTACTTCTGGGTTCAGCAATTCACTAGTTCGCAGTTGCACAATTTAGACAGAGGAGAATTGGTGCTGCATGATGCTGCTCTGTATTTTTGTTTTGCATTATGTCTCGGCAGTGCAGCAGCAGCACTATTTCTGACTGGTGCAGCTTCCCACTTTATCTACTGTGCAGTTCTTTGCGGCTTTATTTTTTTGCTTTCCACTATATTGCAATAGTGAAGTAGCAAATTTTTTTGCAGCAGTGCTACTTCAAAGTAGTGCAGTTTCACTCATTTCCTACTTCGTGATTGTGCACTTTGGGAGTAGGACAATTGGCACTATATTATATGATGCTGCTTTTGTGTGTGTTTGTGTTTGTACTATGTCAATAGCGCTTTTCACCATTTCAGGGGCAGTTCAGAGCTTCTGCCATTGGCTATCTGTAACTAGCAGGTAGGCAGATCTCAGAAACGGAGATTGCCAGTAGGAGCAGAGTGGCGCAGTTTTGACTACTCTTGCCAAGCGACTCTGTAGGCACTCTTTAAACTAGTATTTAAGCCACTGTGGAGCACCAGATGACACAATAAGCCATGGTGGTTTATAAAATACTGCGAGTAGCTTTTAAATCACCATGGCTTATCGTGATGTGTAAACCCAGTCAGTGGCTATCTAGAATATTTAGCGACAGCAGGCACAACAATGCATTAGTTTACAACAGGCACAACAATGCGTTAACTGACAACAGGCACAACAATGCCTGTGCAAGCCCTATGAAATATCATGGCTGTTACGCAAACATACCTGTACTTGAGAGCACAATGATTAAATCCAATGAGAAGAGTACAGATGATGCTTCCTGGGGATTTTGGCAGCCACAGATCTCAACATACTGTAGCAATTTTGTTCTTCTTGAGTACTCCATAAAAGTATTATCTAATCATCCATTATATATTAACTGTGGGAATGACTAGTCACAGCATACAGTGCTTGAATGAAACAATAAAAACACCCAAGAAAAATCTATCGTTCTGTTAACATTAATTTTTATAAAATACCTTACAAGAACAGAGAAAGTAACTTGAGGTTACATAATATTCAGAATTGAAAAAGAATGTTGAATAAAATATAAATTGATCACATCACTATGTTTGCCACATTAGACAAGTTTATAAAAGGCATTTTCAGATAAAATAGTTATTTAGAAGATAAACCTTCAAAATGAAAACTATTGCAGTCCTTTCAAGAAATCAGTCCTAGAAGCACTATGTTCCAGGTCCACAAGCAGTACCTGATTCAACACACACTTGTCTGTTCAAAATTTGTCAAACTTTAAGACACAAATTAAAACATTTACCAGGTCAGTGCAAAGTAAAGCTTCAAGCTGGAAATACAAGAAATAAAAATAGAAGAATGTTTCTGGTACAAAATAAATTCACATTATGAAAAATCCTCAGACACACACTTGGGATACAAGCAAAACTGACGTTAGACTAGTGGCTATTTAAAGACACGGATAAAGCCACTAAAAAGGCAGCTCAATTATCTTAAGAGATGTGAAGGGTTTTTGTTTCCACAACATATTGGAAGTTATCTGCATTGCTGATATGCCCCACCATCTGATTCAGCAACTCTAGAATAGTTTAGTAGTAAGAAATGCAAAAAATGAGCTAAAAAATATGTTGAAATGTTTAAAGCTCTCGGATGAGTCTTGAATGTAGAGACAGGATCGGAGTTGTAATCTAGTAAATTAAGTACTCTACCAAACTCTGAAATGGATTCATTTTGAAAGCGTGCTATTTAGCACAATATTGTGTGCTTAAATATAATGGTGTACGCTTGGTATGAGCAAGCCCTTCTTCGGTGGAAATGTAGAGACCTTGTAAAGAATAAGATTCTGGTGATTTATTCTTAAGGCTGCTAACTTGCGTGCAATAAGCAATCCATCAAAGAGTGCTCAATTTCACTTGGCTTTATTCATAAAGATGCCTATTAGGACCATTCGGGCATAGCCTCTCACATCCATGAGGTGACTTTTAGAATGGTGAAGGCATTTGAATGAGCATTCTATATTAGAATATGATGCCCTTGCAACCTGTTGAAGAATTACCTTGTTAAACGAATCCTACCTTGTTAGATCCAGATCGGATGAGTCATGTCTAACTTGACACATTACAATATTTTCAAATGACTTCATCCATTGGAATTAGTCCAAATGCTAGTCCAAATAATAAAGCTACAGGTTTAACTTAGCAGCACGCCAAAAATGTTTTATATTAAAAGGATATTCAAAACCAGACTGTTTAAAGATCCTTTCCTGGACTTAATATTGATATGATGCTCCATGGAAACAAAATAATCAGCTGTGATTGCTTAGAAGTACCCTTTGAAAAACTGGATTTAGATATGGGCATATTACATGACTGTGCAATCACAAGGATCTATAGCATCTGAGATGATATATTTCAGTTTCAATGTAAATTCTATTTTAAAAATAATTGTAAATGGCATTAGAGCTTCAAAATAAATTTATGTAGTGTTGTGCTGAGATGTTACTAAATACCTTCCAAAGAAGGCTGAGCCCTGCTGCACTGTTGTGTCCCTGTTCTCCCCTAATCCCTCTTGCAGTGGTTAACACCAGTCTGCATTCAGTCAGGAACAAGAGTGGTTACAACTGCTCCTAACAGTCAACAGCTGTCTCATCAGATGTTGAACTACTACCAAGCCAAGTGATGTTGTAGATGCTGCATATCAAATGTATGGGGTTTGAAGGGCTGGAGAGCCTGCAAAGTCATTTGGGTGCCTTCGTGTTGGCTCTAAACACTTCTGTTTAGTAGTAGCAACACATGGGTGACATACCTTAGACTGGCCAGTGTATCAAACACATAGTCCCCGGGCAAGGTGTATTCTGCAGATCAATCCCATAAGCAATGTTTGTAGATCACACTCAAAATATAATGAGGAAAGTACATTTTATATACAGATCACTCTATTTATCCCAGGTTTACAATTTCAGTGAGCGTATGTAAAAGGAAATGTGGAGACCTCAATAGCTGGGTGGGTGAATGGGTGGACTAAAAGCACATCTGAATTTATTCTGGGGTTTTGTAAGAATAACTCATTTAAGAAGTTGAAGGTCTTGGGTTTGGCTTGTGCTTTGAAAGGTCACAGTCTGGGATACCACTACGAACTCAAGGCGAAAAGATGTAAATTGTCTCCAAGAATGCAGATATAGTGCAATCAGTTTATCTGAACACTGAACACACATTTAAGGTAATAATGTGAATTAATGAGAAGCTTTGCAAAAATAGTGCTAGAGTAGCATTATGACTCAACAGTGCAAAGATTTTAAGTTCCTCTGTTAATATGGATTTCCCCCCAAAGCTGTGATGAATCAAAGCATAATCATCCACACAGGAAATTAACTACATCCCACCTTCCAGGAGACAGGAGTATAATTTACCTGACCATTGTGAATATAATTCAACAAGACCTATTTGGCACGCCCAATGATATTCAAGTCATGAACAACATGGGTACCTTTCATTAAGCTCATAAAGGAACAAAGGGCTAATTTTAAACACATACATTTGGATTTTTATATACTGTATCATATCATGCAACTTAATATTGTAAATTTTAATTTTATTACTGAAGCCATCTAGACCTTGAAGCTTACCAGCCACAAGAAAAGCTGCCCAATGTTGTGATCAAAATGCCTTTAAAAAGGCAGACCAAAGACAAAATAATGCATTACACATTCATTTTCTCTCTCCCTAAATAGCAAAAGTATTCCAGGAAAAAAAATCAGTAGTGAAGGCCACATTTTTTCTTGCATTAGCTTGATGCTGAAATGCAAAAAACTTAAAGCTTCTTGTCAAATAAAAATGGAGAGTGCACATTTAGGAAAAAGTAACCAACTTAGTTGATGGAACAAGTCATTACAAAACAGCTGGAAATGCCACACAACAGAAAATATGAACAAGAACAGAGGACTATCAGCTTGAAAAAGGTCACTCACCACCTTGTAAACATGAAAAAGCATTTCACAGATTAAAAGTTCATGGGAAGTAAACTTCTTTAAATTATTTGTCAGTTCAACCCTGATTCAAAAAAGTATGGCTAGCAAAAATACAGACGATTCAATCCACTTATGTCTTGAACTCAGCAGTTATCTTATTCTGAAAACTGCAGCATCTCAACTCTTCAAAGATACTAGAGAAGAACATCTCTTGCACTCCATCTCACACCAGCACATAATCTCTCATGTTCACATGTACACCTATGGAGAATTGGTTTGCTGTAAGGTTTTCCATACTGCTATAGGTTGAGACGTGGAGAAATTGATGGAGGAAAGCAAGCAAATTCTCTTAGAATGCTCCGTGCTACATCAAGGTTATTCTGGGCTATCTCGAGTGCTCGTTTCACTTCTTCAAAGGAATAACCTTCTCCCATAAGTTTCGCAATTTTTGCATCAACATTTTCTATGGATGTGTCAGAGTTATGTGCTTTCCTATGGTGTATTTCTGGAGCAGTCCTGCGAGGAAGTGGTTTAGGAGGTCTGGCTGGTGCTTGTGAACCATCTGTGGAACAACAAAATCAAAGGAAGAAATGCCACTTAATAAATGTTAAAAGGAACAAATATTTCTACTTATTTCAAGTCCAATATTTTCTTACACAACTATTAAATAGCTTAATTTCTTAGAATGCTGCTGAAGTGTTTGCAGTAAATTTGTTTCATCATGTGGCATTTTCATGTTTTAAAGTAGTTTCCTAAGTATATGTTATATACACCTAGCAAAGTGAGAGTTATTATAAGAAAGCATATCATGGATTGATAAGAATGAAGGTAAAGCAGGGTGATTAACTTTTTGAATCTCATTACCAAATTGAATCACATCACTATCAAAGTTCACTATGGAACTGAAACTCTATTGTGGATTTCGTACATGGCCATATTCGAAAACAGAACACGCATGCATTTAAATTTTAGCTATCAATGTTGTTAGACACCAGAAATAGCCATATTGAAGCTTTTGGTCAACACTACAAAGAGTGAGCATAATAAGCGAAAACTAAGCCATCTTAAATCCCAATGATTACAATGGGAGAACTAAGTCACTGGGTTTGCATAACACAACAACCCATCATAGGTTGTAATATGAAACAAGCCACGATGGGTTGTTGAGCCATCCAAACCTGGGCCACTTCCTGCAGAGGAGCTTATTTTTAAGAAGACACCATAAGAACCCATGGCTTGGTGGGGCATCTGAACCAAGCAGAGACAATGCATCATGGGTTGTGGTGACTGGGTGCTCTTCCTGAATGTGCTCGCCCAAGCTACCTCAAGCTTTCTTCACCAGTGTCAGCCCTTCCAACAATGCCCAAACAGTACTCTGGAGGGGCTGCCAGTCATTCGCCACACCTCTTTTAAAAATCTTTGGCCCCAGACCAAAAACGGGGCCGTATTTATTTATTTATTTATTTTAAAAAATCAGCTGCAAGATTGTGCTCAAATGACTTCGTAATTTTAAAAAATTATTATTTTTGTCAATGTTTTTGAATGTTTCATGATATACTTCCGTTCCTTTGACCGCTGAAACATGTAAGGGTATTGACAAGAGAAGGCTATATTTATTTTACAGTCACAAGTTCTATGCAGTTCTGAAAAACTGACAATTTTTTTAAAATAATAATAACAAAGACATTTGTGCAAATTTCTGGGGCGCATCTGCGCAAATGTTAGGGGCCAAATTTTAAAGCTGGGGAAGGTAAAGGGGTCATGGTCAGAGTGGGGTGTGTGTGGATGAGACAGGCAGATAACTGAGGGGGAAGGAGGGGGAGAATAATGGTGAACCTGATCATCTGTTGGGTTCACTGTGGGTTGTTCCAAAAATAACCCTCAATGTGTTGCTTATTTGCAGGTTGTGTCATGCAAACCTGCTCAATAAGTTCCATGGAATTCAATGGGACTATACAGTGTTTAACTCAAGACTCTCCTGTTTATGTATTGCTGTGTGATATGGAAAAGATATTTTGGCTGCTATTTTTTGCTGTAGAATTTAAAAGATAATTAGAAAAAAAAATGTTATAAAGCAATAATTAAGTTGACAGAGGGGGCTGGAATTTAGGAAAAGTGCAAGAATAGCAAAACCTAATTCTGTAGTAAATGCAAAGATGACAAAGTCTCCCAAAATACTACGCAGTACAATCAAGAAGACTTCCATTTTTACTCAGATAAAGGTATTAGAATCTATCAAATTCTTTGTTTTTACACATGATGAATTTATGATTTATGCTGTATTAAAAAAAAGTTCCTATCCTGCCAAGTGGTTAAAATGATTCTGATCATAAAATGGGCTGGAATGAACATGAAATGAATATTATGAATTGGACTGTTCTAGAATACAAATGTTATCCACAAGTGTTTTAATCCAATTCAGGTGAAAGGTGAATCGATTCCTCATAAATACAGTTCATTTCACAGACTATAAATCCAATAAAAAACTTTTCAAATTATACTATGACATGATTTAGTACAGAATTTCATTTAATTCAACTTAAATTGAAAGCATTGACATAGATCATACTCATTATTATTTGTAATGATGGTAGAAATACACAGGCATTTTAAAAAACTGTGGTGGAAATTTCCAGACAACAAAGCATATACAAAAACTAAAACATCTGTTTGAAGTTTTTAGTAGCGAGCATCATGCAGTATTTGGGAAACATTTAATCTTTGGCTAAGTTCCGGAGGACCGCAACTTCTGGAAAAAATATTAGTTTTGCATACAATGTACACAAACTTATACCCACAACTACTAAAATGGAAGATATAGCTTGTGCATGGGTTTGCACATTTGTATGTGAAGGAAACTGTTTGGATATGTGTTTTCTGTGTACAAACTACTTGTGGAAGCAGCTTGTATAAAGCTGATGAAGTAAAACTTTGGCTACATTCAATTACAAAATTCTCCGATTTTGTTCCCCAAACTACAAACAATTAGCTTAAATGCTAAATGATCACCCTCTATGCAAGTAAAATCAACACCTGTCTTTTAATGCTGGCATGGATGAAGAGAAATGTTTCCTGTTCACTGTAGACTTGAAACAAAAAACTCAGCTGGAGTAAAGGTCTTATCACAAAAGAAACACTCTGAAGTCATTTTTAGGGTGCAATCTTAAATCTAGCAGTTCATCAACTGAGGGGCATTAAGA
This sequence comes from Elgaria multicarinata webbii, assembly GCF_023053635.1. Taxonomy (NCBI): domain Eukaryota; kingdom Metazoa; phylum Chordata; class Lepidosauria; order Squamata; family Anguidae; genus Elgaria; species Elgaria multicarinata. Next base: position 97,074,629 of record NC_086175.1, on the reverse strand, counting down.
TGAGGTGGAAGTCTGATGCCACTAGAAATACAGTTGCTCTACGTCTTCCAAAAACACAGCCACAGAAATGGTTCCATGAACTGCAGAAAGGCTTTTCTGGCTAAGCTGCTCTGAGCCCCCGTTCTGTTTGTAGCTCTCCAAAAACAGGGTAGAGTCATGAGTGGAGTATGGATAGCATGGGGAAGGAGCACATTTATGCCAAATCCTAACTCCCCTGACGAACACATTCACAAATGCAGTGAAAATCTATGCTGGCACAGGTGTAATTCCTCTCTTTATTTCCTACAATGGGAGGGGGAAAGATAAAATGAAGAACCCTTCCCACCACATCCCACAACAATTTCCCTTAGTTTCCCCTCTTCCAAATTGGGAAATGTTTGAATGCAGTGGCCATTTCACAGACTTAACTATGGAGACCCGACCCCCACCCCCGACACACATGGTGAAGAAATGTGACAACCAACCTTGTTTGCATGGTGGCAAACCAAGCAGAGTTAGAACATACTATCTGTCTTGTAATTATTTGTCTTGTAATTATTATTATGCTGTAAAACACAGAATCTTAATTAATGTTTAATAGTAATTTCTCTTTGAAACCCCAGAGCTACATATATATATATATATATATATATATATATATATATATATATATATATATTCTATTTGGGGTACGATGCCAAGGGGATGTTAGAAGAACGGTTCTGCAAACCACCCATTTTTCTTCTTGTAAACAAAAACAAAGAGGTTTTGTTTACCTGAACAAGACGGAAGCTGGTCATAGTCCTGGGATGTTCTGTGGGTCTTCATATTTTCACCAGTTAATCTTCGAACTGGGGGTAAAGGAACTAAGCCATTTACAGGATCAAAGAAAAGATCTATTTAAAAAAAATTAAAGAAATTAGCTTTTTGCATATTTCTGTTCTTCGAACACTGTTATAACAATAGATGAATTTAAAGGGCAGAAAGAAACATAAATGAGAGCAGGAGAGGTCTAATAATTGCAGGTTTAATTCAATGTGCTGTGGGGTTGAGCACTCCTCAGACCACATGCAGATTCCAGCCTTTCTTCCACAGTGTGATTGTCAGGCAGAATAGGACTAACTGCCCTATGCAGGATTTCTTTCAAATCATGGTTTGCAAGCCTATTTCAAACAATGATTTCAGATGAAGGTCGGAGAAGTGTTGCCATGAATTCTCTCCTCCAACTCTTGCAGTAAAAGAGGTGGTTAAGGAGCTTCCAAAAACACCCCCAAAACTTCACTACCTTACACTTTTTCATGCCAATTTTCTGCACCTGTTGCAGTTGTTATTCCCCACCCCTCTTGCTTCTGCAATGGCACCTTTTAAAAAGAACGCTTTGGGTTGGATTCAGAGTAGTATGAGGTGAAAGCCAGTAATGCAAACCTATTTCAAACCATGGTTTCAAATGAAGGTTGGAGAAGAGCTGCAAAAAATTTAAAAACACACACACACACACACACACACACAAAACCCACCCCAAAGGTGATTTATGTACGATTATGTTAATTATAAGAATTCCATCAGATTCCAAAGGCAGGGAAGGAAAGCAGGGCCACTCTATCAGCTTGGCTGAGAAACCAGCTCTAACAGGCTCCTTCTCCCATCCACTGACACCTAACACCAGACTGCAGCAGAGGAGAGATGAAAGGCAGGGCTATTCCACTGACTCAACTGAAAGTTCAGCAACTTTTTGTCAACTTCTCTCCTTGCACTGCTTCCATTCCAGCTAGTAAGTATAAGAATTTTTGCGAAGTTTTCTTTTTCCTGTTTCTTCCCAATCCTTTTTCCTTTGTATCACATCTTTTAAACTCTAAGCCTGAGAGCAGGGATTATTTTATACTGATCTTTGTAAACCACTCTGGGAGCCTTTGAGGTTGAAGAGTGGAGTCAAAATGATTTAAGTACACAGATGACGACAACAACAACAACATAAAGCTACATCAGGAGACTGTGGACAAATTTCCTATTTTCTCACAATGTCTGGAAGTCCTACCTTAATTAAATTACTTTATGAAACGTGAGAAAGCAAAACATTTATATTTTTTATATAACTGCAGCTTTATAATTTTAAAACACAAACCTGGACATTTATAGTTAGAAGTATGCCCAAAGATGGCTAATTCCTGATGGCAATTTTATCTGTCTGCCGAAGTCTCTGAGATGTAAAATATGCTTGCTTTTAACTCTTACCAGCAGGGGGAAGGTACAGTTCATGCCCAGAGAGAGGTCTGCTCCCTGCAACAAGTGGCTTTGTTTGCTCAATGAGGCTGTGACGTGCAGGGGGTGGAGGGGGTGGAGGAAGCGAGGGTGGCGTGTGGTCAGAATCATCTTCACCTACATTGAGAGAGAACTCATTATATATGCAAAACTTCATTAAGGGTATAATCAAAAGTGAAGATGAAAATTGGTTTTCTCTGGCAATGAAGATAAGTTTTTCCTCCAAAGATTTATCTAGCAGTTCAGTGACTCCAGCAATGAAACTGTAAGTCTCATTTCTACTATGCATAAGCCAGCAGTTAAAACTGCTGTGAATGACCTTTTACTATAGTCAATCTGCTTTACTCTTCATACAAGTTTTGTCTGGTTGTGACATCATCTGCACATTGTAGCTAATATTCAAAGATTGCACTCTAGTGAAGGTGCTTTAAGGTGGATTCTTGCATTGGGCAGGGGGTTGGACTCGATGGCCTTATAGGCCCCTTTCAACTCTACTTTTCTATGATTCTATAGAATCTATGAAATAGAGTCTTTTCTTCTATAAAAGCAGCACCCAGCACCATGAGGCAAACTGTTCCCCAAAATTCAAAAGGACTTGGGAAGAACTGGATATGGAATAGCAGTCAGGGGAACCCACCCAACTCTCTACATTTGTCAAAGGGCCCTCATGGATCCTAACAATGTGTGTGTGTATGTATTCCAAAACAGTTCTATAGTAATTTGCATGAAATATATTGAATCTGAAGTTTGTCCGCAGTATTATAACAAATTTGCCATAAAATAGTTGACTAATTTTATGTCGGCTAATTATATGTCCCTATCTAGTTTTATTTATATGCATGTCTCCATTTAGTTTTATTTATATGCATGCTTATGTTTATACATCAAGTATAAATGGACACATAATTGTGGCACTAATAAAGATAGGTGCTGGTTTAAAAAATATAAATATTCTATGCATTAAAAAATACATCATTCCCCCTACTCCCAGTACAGTTTATACTATAAATAAGGAGATATATTAATAGACAATGAAAAAGATATAACCTGGAGGATGCACCAGCAGGTCATAATCAGAGGGAGTCCTGTTGAGTACTGAGCCATGTTTCAAGTTTTCCCTCACAGGAGGCCGCGCAGGTGGTAATGGTATTGGGACAGCGGATTCAAAGGCATCTCCTGAACGACAAAAGTAGCGTTTTTAAAATGTCATCTTAAAAAGTTATTATTTTCGTTTAGATTTTGTTAAAGATGAAAAGTCATACCCATCTCTGGATGTTTCAATCTTTTCATCTCGGAGGCAGTATTGTGCATTTCATTCATTATTCCATTTTCACATACACTGAAAGCAGAGATAAAAAACACACATATATACTAGTTGTTGTCCAAATGGGGAAAAAATAACACTTTAAAAATCCCTAAAATCCCTATTTTTTTTACTTTCAGAATGGTCTGTCAGAGGCAAAAAATAAATCTCAAATTAAGATATGAAAGACTTAAATAATAATAATAATAATAATAATAATAATAATAATAATTTTAAAACTTTTGGCAAGTGAAAGCTTTTGGTTGTTTAAAGAGTTAACACTAACTTTATTTCCTTTTAACAGAATATCCTACTTTTCTAGGCCCAATCTAATATCTACACAACAAATAGAAATAAAGAAGTAGAATTCAATAGAATTACCAAATGACAATTCAATTTACCAGAATGTAATGTCTTATTATAGTGTTATGCCATATATGCAGGGCCATTTATTCTCTTCTAAATAGCATAATCTAGAGAAGTTTGTTCATGAGAAAGTATCAGCAAAACAGACTACTGAATCCAAACAAGTGCACTGAAAATTTCAGTGCACTTTACAATTTGAATGTGATGACTATTTCCAGTTAATCAATACCTAATTTAGCCTTAAAGCAAGAAAAACTCCCTCTCCACACACATACAACAACCCACAGAAATGTAACATTTGATTCTTGTGCTGTAGTTTGAGGCTTTACTTCCAAATAAAACTTGACAGTTATATAAACCAGTAATTTGCTTTATATTGCTACTAAAACAGAAATCCTTAGTTTGTGATCATTAAAATAAAATCAGGGACTACCACAATAAGAAAAATCCAATTACACAAATCTGTTAACCACTCATCTATCCAGTCAGAAACAATTATTCATTTGTTGCTATCTCATTTGTTAGAAGAGGGTAAGATTCCATTAAGTTAAATAATTAAATCACAATTATTAAAAGCTAATGCAAAAACTAGGAATTAAATTTTCTGAGTCGTAACAAAAAATACTCACTGTAGTCTTTGCTCTATAACCATTAAAAAAAAATCGACAGTATTCTTAACAGTATTAAAAATCAGGGGAGAAATTCCTGATCTACTTCATGACGAATCAAGTATTTTAAATTTAGTGTGTGTGAAAGTGGTAATAGCTGTAATCACTTTAAGATGATGACTTGGATCAATAAAAAGATGAGATTAAATTGAAGTCAAATACACAATCATGCCAAATGACTGCTCTGCCATTGTCTTCAAACCACCTTACCGAATGTGAGGCTTTATATTATGACAATGAGGTGACTGTGAAGTCAAAGAAACAGGATGGGATGAAGGAATCTTGTACTCATCTTCTTCTACATGTTCCCTTGGTTTCTCAGTGAGGGAATTTATAACAGGAACAGACGACCTCAAAAGAAAAGTATATCAAACCCAAATAAGTTTTATTTGTTATAGAAAACAGATCTATTATTTATTACATTTAGGGATGAAATGAAATAGTCCCATTTCATTTTATCTTTACAACAAACCTATGAGGTAGGTGAGGCTGAGAGTGTGGGACATCAAGCTAAACTATGACTTAGGGAGACATGAATGAGTTAGCTTCCTCCAGGGGTTTATATACTCCCACATCCTCTCCCTTCCTCCTAACACAGCTACAAGTTAGAAGCTTTCACTTGTGTTTTTATATAGCACATTCTGACAAAGCGCTGTACATGAGATAAAATAGGTCAGCAGTTTACAAAAATGCAATAAATACAACAATTCTCATAAAAGACTTCAACTGGATTTAAAAGAATATGACAATAAAACCTTAAAATAACCTTAAAATAAAATCCATTTAAAATGTTTTTTGAACCCAAATCTGCTTGGCCCAAACGCAATGCTCATAGTGGCACCTGCCAGTGGTTTGACACAGCGTATGTAACAAAATGGGGGGGGGGGGGAAAGGGAGGACAGGACACTGGTGCTAATATAAATTACACTGTGCTAGCATAAGGGACCTCTATGGCAGTGTACATAGCTTTACCTGGTGTGATAGGATTCTCTGGAAATCCTGTCATGGCAGCTAATGTTTTTGGCATTGTAATTGTGTTAGCACTAGCGTCTAAGCAGATGCTACCCAAAGTCCACAAAAACAATAAATAATCTTTAACTTCCATTTATAAGGCAAATGCAGAACTCAGACTCAGTAAAATCATGAACTCAGTAAAATCATGAAACTTCTGGGACTTCCTCAGTTAGATGTTATTAACCCCATGAGAGTGGTGGACTTTAACAGAGTGATTTCATTTTCAGAGATACAAATCAGGAATTTAAAGTTTAAATAAGATTACATTCTTCAAAATAATCAGAAGGTTATAATGCAAGTTCACTAATATTAAAGGAAAGATGACATTCAAGGAATTTAATATAACTTGTCCTATTCATAAGAGCAGCATTTTGTTTTATTAAAGTTGTAGGATCTATGTTGCATTTAAGAAAACAATGATAATTTTGGTGAAGTCAATCATAAAAAGAACCCATAATTTAATGTTATGCTGTATTTACTGGCATGCATCAACTATAAAACTGTTTCCATAAGCCCAAAAAGGGAATGGATTTTTCCTCAATCCTGACCCACATATCAAACTTTTTTTAAAAAAAACTGGGGGAAATTTCAGAAGCATTTGTGAAATAACAAGGGAATCATGAAATAACAAGGGAATCACATATGTCGTTTTGGGAAGCTTCCTAATTATATTTGAATTCAGAGACACAAAAACAAGTATTTAAGAAGTTTAAATCAGACTAGACTTCAAAACAATCTATTTATAATGCATTAATATTAAAAGGTAGAGAGCCCCCCTTTTTTTTAAAAAAAAGGGGGGGGGGGAGATAAGCCGCTTCAAGCAATAGACATTTTGAGTTGAGGAGCAGAAGAGCTGAGGAAAGTGAGGAAGTGCTTAATCCTCTCCCCATCCGCTGTGTTCCCACTCAAAATTCACTCCACCCAAGAGCACCCTCACACCTTGTGTAGGGTTCCTGACGTTTGCTTTTATTATTACTCAAAAGTTCAATGTGCTACTCAGATTAAAGAAGGTGGTTCCAAATGTTCAACCCAACTATTATGTGCAAATTAAAGTTTTATAAAATCAAGGAGGTGAAATAGAAGATAATTCAACATATATTAAACATAACATGAAGTTTGTAAAAAAAGCTTTGATGTTAATTTCAATTTTGAAAAATCTGTGAAGCAGAAATCACATTATATTAACAGTGCAATTCCAGTGCAAGATGAGATTTTTGAACCTGAATTCAAAAGCTGTCTGAAATGCAATATTTAACCACCTTCTGTAGAGGGAGCCAAAGGACATCATATCCTTAAAGAGGGTTGTGCCTCTTGTCTGTACCCCAACTAAATATTCAAAGTTAATATGTAGCAGAATTTTAAATTTAATGCTGCTAACCCAGAGAACCAGGAGCATAACTGAAGGCTACATGTGTGTTGCTCTGATCACAGAACCCTTTCCAAAATGTTTAGAACTGGTTTAAATATAACTATTGAAACCTGATTTGTCTTCCTGAAACAAAACTGACTATGACATTCATGAACAAACTGATTTTGGGGTTAAAATTTAGCTTAAGAAACTATGGTGTAAGCATGTTCTTAGTCCAAGGAAGTTGCTAAACTTAATTATCTCAGTCCAGTTTGGTACATCCAAACCAAATTATTTTTGGTGAGCTGGGTAGTGTACCATTTGGGGACGATAGGTGAATAACACTTAAGAGCAAGGGAAAAGTTCCATTCAGCAAGCAGGAATCTTGTTTGCCTATACATTTGCATTAACTTAGTTCAGATGGGTCAGGTTAAAATTATTCAAAGCTCAACATTATATCTGAACTGGTGTTTAGGATTTAGTCTGCTCTACCAGCATTGATTAACTTACATATCACATTTGTACACTAGCCTTCATTAGTAAAAGCAGCTCTATAGCATCATACCAGTGCTATGGAATTCTATTCTCAACAGTGACAAGCAACATGTTTCTGCAAACTGACATGGAGTGTAGGATGCTAATGACACCTGGTCTAGCTCTCACTTCTCCCTTGCCTGGCAGAATCAGCACTACTAGTAGGTGGCTTGCAACTGCTGGCAGAATCAAAACTGGATGTGGGAAAGCCTCCCCCCCTCAACAGCTTTTTGTAGAGTTGGACAGGCAGATCTGTATTTGAAATGTTGTTTCCACATGTATTTTTCTTGCTCTATGGAAATGAATAGCTACAGACCTGACAGCCTCTCATTACATACAAAACAGTTATGCAAAACAGAAAAGGAATACCCTATAACCTATACTTTGAAACAGTAACAGCTGTGCAATTGCACATTGTTTACTTACTACTATTAAACTTTCCTACACTGACACTGTTGTACTGGTAACTTTACAGACTATCACACTCATATTGGAGCCCAACATATGACCCCATTTGCCAACAATTGCTTAATGTACTCTAAACTTTTACTAGAGGTTCTTCTCCGGCTGATTGGGCTTCAGCTACTTTCCTGACATGTTTGTAGGTTTGTTTGCTAACAGTATTTATATGCCACCAGATATTCAAGTTCTCTGGGAGGCTTACAGCTTATAGGCCATGTGTGGCTGTCATTTTAGTTCACAATGGCTTAATAGCTGCCATCTCCTTTTGGCGCACCAAGGATTTTGCTTCTTGCAGTCCCTGCTGCAATGAGAAAATAAACTAGGCACAGTATTATTTTAGAATTAGTCCACAATGCCTCGCCACACAACTGAGCTAATAAACCATTGTGCATAGCTTATTAGGCTACCATGCCTAATCTGCTCCTTTCCCTTACACCTGCCCTGCTGCAGTCCTCCTGCCTAAGCAGTGGCAATGGTTTTCCCATTGATTATATTGCAGCAGGGGCTACAAGGAGCAAAATCCTGGGTGCACCCAGAGGGGATGGCAGTTAAAAAGCCTTGGACGTTTGCAGAATTGGCACCAAATTTCAAACACAGCTTCCCCCACTTGGAAGGCACCCAATCCAACAAGAAAATCCTGTGTGATTACTCACCAAGGCGTGAAAATCCCATGTACATGAAAAAGGGGGTTGCAGCTATAAAACTTGAAGGTGTGTAGGAGCAGGACCAAACTTCATAGACAGCCTCCCCTAATCAGGAGGCACCCAATGCACCATCAAAACCTTGCACAAGTACTCACAAGTGAGTGGAAATCTTGGGTGAGGCTATAAAACCTTGAGGGTATGCAGGATTGGGACCAAACTTCAATCAGAGCTGTAGGGCTCTTTCGCTGATTCACTAAACCACAATAGCATTCATTCTCAACTGCAGTATTGGGAAGATGTTAAACCATTGCTGCCAGCAATGTCTATGGGGAGAAATGCCCAATTGTGGTTTAGCACATAAACGCTATAGTGCTTTATGAACCAGCAAAACAGTCGTACAGCTCTGTATGATGTTCAGTCCCAATCTTGCAAACCTCTAAGTCATAAAGTGGTTTTGATATGTTAACCATGTAAGAATTATTTACTACACACATGGCTCTCCTGCTGAATCCACAATTGCTTTTAAAATTGCCTTCTGTTTTAAAAGCAGTTTGTATGGCTTCTATTCTGCTTTTTCTCAGTCTAAAACTCCATTGTGTTCCTAAAACTATTTTCACATTTCTAAGTTGCCTATGTTGCTATAATATATTTTTTTATTTGTAAGATATACTTAGTATTTCTTGTTTATGGGTAAGGTATAGACTTAGCCACAGTAGATCCACTAAAATTATTAGGCCTTGTTACTGATGACTTACTTGAGTCCCACTGATTTCAATGGGTCTACTCTAAGTATGACTATTTATTTATTGTGTTTTTATACTGCCCAATAGCCGGAGCTCCCTGGGCGGTTCACAAAAATTAAAACCATTCAAAGTATAAAACAAACAGTATAAAATCATGATATAAAATACAATATAAAAGCACAACCAGGATAAATATCAGCAGCAGTGCAGAAATACAAACACATCTTTGACTTTCACTGTGCTGTCAATAGACACCACTGCACCTCTAAGCCAATGCGCTACCCACCAGGCACCCAGTGGGCTGTGTAGGTGGTTTTGCCCCTCAACCTCTGCAAGTAAATGGAGCCATTTTCCCATTCATATATATGGGGAGATGGGGGAGCTGCCATGCTTAAAAAAACTGCTGCAGGAGGGGGGAAACTGCTGAAGGAGGCATTCTATTAAGGACCTTTAAGGTAACAGGTTCCTTAGAGGGGCATGGGTATCTACCCTTTCCCTGTTGTTGTTTTTAGATGGGCAGCTTTTCTCTATGGGAGTGATTGGAGAAACAACTCCATTCATTTGTTTGTGGGCAGAATGTTATATGTGCTTTCTCTTTGAGTTTGTGAAGACACAGACACACAGATGTAAGGAATCTGCCTAGTTGTTTTGCGAAAACTTCTCACTTATTGAATATATTTTTTTGGCTCTTTCACCTAACAAAGCAGCCTGAATATCACTTTGCAGGTGCATGGGATTTTAGATTCTGAGCTGAAGAAGACTTCTCAGGCAAATGACATTCTATGCTGAAGAAATATGTATCCGAACCAAATAGTTATGAATTTCAGCAACATCACTAAACCAGTCATTCTCACTAATAATGCTATCATCACTATTATTAATTTTCAATCTTGAAACAAAGATATTTCAACAATGTGAATCGACTATGTAGCAACGTTATTTTAAAAGAATTTAAGAAGTATGTCATGTACTCTGAATGTATTTCAAAAGAGTCCCTCCTGCCAATTTTAACACAAACACCTCTAATCCCATGGGGAATTGCCTTTGTTTATCATGTCCTGGAAGCTACTAATCCTTTACAACCTTTGTTAAGGAAAGTAGCTTATATAGTGAAATTTACAAAAAAGGTGTCCACAAGTATTGATTTGGCTAACATATATGCCATTATTTAAAGTCTCTTGCACATGCCAGACAAGTTTGGGAAGGGGAATTTCTCACATCATACTGGACCTTTTAGGAGGTAGAGCTAGGATAAGCCTCCTGCCCGAACAAAAATTCAGTGCAGCTTGAGACATCCCTTACCCTGCTCTATTTGCGAAGATGGAAGAAGGGTCTCTTACATTGTACTTGACCTAATAAAGCTTGCTACCAAGTGTGTACTCAACATTGGCCTGGTTCAGACAACATGCTAAACCATAATGCATAATGCATTCCATTAACCATTTTGTGGTTAAGCAGCATGGTTTAGCGTGTTGTCTGAACCAGGCCAGTGTGAATGTCAGTATCACCTTGTGCTTTTCAGGCCTAGTACGTTTTCAAGGAGAAATCAAACATAAATACCTGCATGATTCAACTAAGTAGTCTTTCTAACCTGTGTACACAAAGATACTAATGAAAGCTACTCATGTCTTTTAAACCAATACAGTATTGTATGTGACGTTCCCCAACTTTCTGGAGCACCTAAAACAAGATTTATACCTTAGACTGTATAGAAGGCGGAATCTACCTACCAGCCCGTATTTGTCAATTTTTTGTATTCTCTAGTTATGTCAGTCATAAAATTTTATTTATTTATTTATTGCTTTTTTATACTGCCCAATAGCCAAAGCTCCCTGGGCAGTGCTTTTACTTCCAACGTTTTTATTAAGCATACATCAAGGAACATTGTATATTTTAAAAAGTAATAATATTTCTTTCAAGCATTTATATCTTTCTCTTCAAAAACATTTTCTGGGTATGTTGCAACCCCCTCCAAACTATATGAATATATATCCCTGCACTTAATGATGCTACAGTGACTTCTAGATCTATGTGGGAGTTCACCAAGCAAATGATATAACTATGACTATTTTGACTTAAATTCATCCAAAGCTATATAGTGAGGAAAAATGATAAAAAAAATAACTGTTGAATGGAAGTTTCTATGTTGATCTGCCATGCCTAAAAAACATAGAAAATCTACCTTCCATGAGAACAAGAACATGTCAAATATATAAGGGGAAGGGTCAATCTTTGCAAGTATCATCAAACTTAATATGTTGATACTTATTAGCCCATTCCTACACTATTATGTAATGGCTTTTCTATCTATGAGGAAGCCAGATAATTTATGGGAGCCCACCACTGGGCTAACAAATAAATGAAGAATATATGGAAATACAGCAAAAGCTATTTTTGTTCAACATCTTAATATAGAACTTTGGTAAGATGACTGCCCTGATACGTAGACAAATGACAAAAAATGTTCCACATATAAAAACTTTACTTTTTATTGCAGGTATAAATTCAAAACAATTGCACACAATACACAGGGCACGTCAGGGCCAATAGGAAACAAAGATAAAAACTGTGTCCAGTAGAAGACAGAAAAAGCATACTAATGAGCCCAAGAAAACACTTCTTTCAAATGCATAATAATGAAGTGTTTTCTTGGACTCATTAGTATGCATTTACCCAAAGTTCCCTTTTGCCTTTAGCTAATTGCTGAGGCTGGGCTGTGTCTTTACTACAATATTAAGGAAAATAGTATAAGCTCCATGCTTAATTATAAAAGGCAAAACATAAGATCCACCTAGTGGGGTCTAGGAAAAGGTTTTCTTTGTTCTGTCAAAAGTGCCTTTGAGAGTGGTTTCAACAAATTATATAAAACTGCTAATGTGCTCATTCCTTCTATACTGATTGACGATGAGTGGGAGGATGGGTAGTTCTGAGAGGTGTCTTTGGATTTTAGGGAATCTCCTGTAGAGGCAAAAATTCACATTCCCATCAAATGCTAATTCTGGTTTTACAGCACTGTGAATGCACCACCAAATCCATTATTCTCTAGAACTTCACCAAAGAAAGATGCTCCTGTCATGTATAACTACGAATTTCCAGTCAATAGGACTTGGAGGAACTAGACTTTCATTTGGTATTTCTCCAGCAGGGCTTTACCTAATTTTCTAGTAAACATATATTATTAGTGTATTTTAAAACTACTCGCTAACAATGTAGTATCTTAGTTTGTAAAAGACACTTATTAAACGTTTGTGGAATTAATCAAGCCATCTATGTTTTTCCGTCATTGTCTGTGTTCAATGCTAATTTTAAAATTAAACTTACTTCATATTCGGCATGACTGAGGCAACTGGTAGAGGGGGTGAGAGTCGAGGTGGAACATCATATTCTTCATTACCCAGATGGCCATTTAAAAATATCTGAAAGAGATGGATTTCTCAGTATTGTAACTTGGCTATAATGTGCAAGTAAAATGTATTTACTGCATTACCATGAGAAATTTCATTTCTTAATCTGCAGTTTGGGACTATATGGTCTGCATACGGTCCTATGTTCATATAAACATAATCAAATGGTGCTTCTTTTCTGATCCCCATATACTTCAGATGAACCTGTTCATTAAAAAAATCATGAAATCTCAAGAAAACCATAAATTAGATGAAACTGAAGCTATTAGCAATAGCAAGCCACTATAAGAATAATTTGTTTTAAGAATTTGATATATTTAGAATGATCTTTTCCTTTTGATTCTTCTTTGACTGCATAATCTTCAAATTAAATTTTAACTACTGTTATAAAAGGCAAGATGTGGTGATCCTATAACTATTTGCAGCATTAAAGAAACACAAAATAGCACATGAGCTAGTGGGAAATGGTGTCAGACTGTTAAATAAAATTAAGTTTCATACATTGCACTAGTAGTCTCTTACCTTGGCACCTTCTATAGGCAAATCATGGCGTCTATGTTTTCGCAGAAATACTGGATCAGAACCCATGCGACAATGCCTTCCGTTCATATTTGAGCCTGCAGTGAGTCCAGGTTTGGGAGAACCATCACTTCCTACTATCCGACATCCCACCATTTGATTAGTCCCACACACCTCTCTGGGGCACCAGGCTTCAAATGGCCCAGGCTGGTCTCTGGAAGGCACACTTTCAGGATGATGCAAGAGTCTACTTAACCTATTATCGGGTGGAATGGGAGGAGGTCTATCTGGCGGAGGTGGGGGAGGATCACGTATAGGTGGTGGTGGTGCAGGAAGAGGCTTGTCTTGTTTCCTCAGCATACATGGAGAAGACTAGAGACACAACACAAAGTAATATAGCTTTAATTACACATGTCACAAATAAGTATGCTTTAACCACAGGTTTACTTTCAGAAAAAGTAATCAAACTTTTAAAGCATTCTACATTCTCTAGCTGCAACGTTTTAAAGGATATTCTATCTGCAGAACTGACTTATTCTTGTCATTACAAATAGGCTTGCAATAATAATTAATGACTGGAAGATCAAACAGAAAACATCTCTTTTGTGGGCCCCATATATACTGTATTTCAGTAATACTCTGCATCTTTGACATTTATTGGCAGAAACAGTAAAATATTTGCATATTTACCTTCACAACTCCCACATCATTGCACTTTTGTTAAAAAAGGCAGCATCAGAGCATAAGCAATTAAAGTTGAAAAATTATTTGCATCAAAATAAAGAAATCTCATTTAAAAATACCACCCCAGAAAGGTAGGCACATGGAATATAAAGAATTTATTATGAATTTTGAAGAGAAAAAACAGTACATCCATTTCCCAATATACATTCATTATCTCAAATTAATGTTTATACTCATTGTTAAGACTAGCAATGCTGACCCTTCAGTCCCAGTTTAAACGACAGGGCTAATTAAAATTATGATAGCAATGGGGAAACATTTTATGTACTTCATTATTATGCAACTAGAATTAAAATTAATTTGTAAATAGAACTGCCAGGTCTGAAGGCAAAACATTGATAAAGTAAATTGTGTGTTATCACTTGGCATTCACATACATATAGGAACACAGAGACTCATTAATTGAGTTTCCAAAGTATGCTTTCACATTCAATTAAAAATCTAATTTTATTGGGTGTACCAATTACAACCCTATAGTTTTATTGTGACAGGAGGAATGTTTTTGCTTGATTGTGCTGTTTTATGTCGGCTATGGTTTCTATCTTAAAGTAAGCATGTTTATAAATAATACTTTCCTTTCTTAACATTAATAGTTTGCTGCAGACATGAATTGTGTCTACAGTTTTCAAGTAATTGTAAACTATAGTCCTAAATCTCTCTCCCATTACTTGTCATGGAATCTGCATATTTTATTATTTATTTTAACACCCTGGAAAATGAGAATAAAATACCTTTTGAAAAAACTGCAACAAACTTTTCAGAATATTTTTACTTGCTATGTGAGAACTGCCTCCTAGCAGACTCAGGCTCCCAGCACAGAACCATCTCACCCCCAGCTGCAACCACTTTTTGGGACTGGGAGCTTAAGAGGCAGGCTCCTTTGGGGGAGCCTTACTGACTTATAATTTTGTTGTGTATTTTAAACTTTTTTTTTTTTTTACATTTCTTTTCCTATGTTTTAAAATGTATGTTTTAAACTTTGTAATACCGCCTTGAGGCCCAGTACTGGGCAAAAGGCAGGATACAAATATAATAATAATAATAATAATAATAATAATAATAATAATAATAATAATAATAATAATAATTTTTGCAAACCAGAATCGTAAATAGAGTCTTCTTTATTGGCATACATGTATATATTAATAGATGGTGCATATAAAAATTACATTGCTTTCAAACGGCTCAGTAAGGAAAGGGATATATTGCAACAGGTTGGAAAAGGCAAGGGTTAGAATTGGGGTATGGTTAAGGTCTTAGGGACCCATATTTCAAAGATTTCTTATATTCTAATGCTCAAATTAATATATGTTGCAATGCATTTTAATTAATTCTAATAACCATTGAAGATCTTTAATACAGATGTATAGGGAATCTCAGGTTGGCTGTAAAACCGATTGTCATCCCAATCCAGGTTCACCCAGAGAAACAGAGGCCTATACATGAGTACAGAACGGGGGAACTTAAGGGAAGAAAATTGGCCTTTGAAAAGTGCAGTGTTTTCTCAGTTACCTCCTCAGTTATCAGAGGTATGTGTGTACTGCAATAGGTGTTGAATAGTCCAGAGTTACATTACGATATAATAGGGAAGAGACAGATGAGGGGTGTGTGTGTGTTTTCCTTTATCAGTATCAATATGCACAGAAGCTCTGAAGTGCTCCAGCGAAGGCATAGGGCCTGTTCAGACAACACTTCAGACTCTGTGGTTATCAAAACTGTGATTCTCTGGAGTTAGCACTAACCACAAGCCTTGCTGTTACACACAACACTAAGTCACAGTTAGAGCCACTAATCCTGCTGCAGTCAGTCCGACTGTGGTTAGTGAGTGAGCAGGGTTTAGAAAACTGCATCTCAAAAGACACCTTAAACCCTGCTGCTTAACCAAAAGCCTTAACCAGCAGGGTTTAAGGTGTCTTCTGAACAGGCCCACAGAATGTGCAGTAATAAGGAAGGCAAGCCAGTTGGGTGATGACAATTAGTGGAGTGGGAGAAAAAGCTAAGAAGTAAAGAAGAAAAAAAGAAAAAGAAAAGAAGACTAGCTGAAAAGACAAGTGCAGAACAGTAGACTAGAAAGAGTAAGAGGTAGCCTTCAACCTGTGATAAACAGTAAAGCTCAACAACAGTTGTCAGAACAACAGAGGAGGTGTAGAAGGAATTGTTACGGCCCTAACAATAATAAAGTACTTGATATTTTCTGAGTTATTTGTATGTGGTCTACATTGTTATGTTTATTAATGTTGTTACTTGTTGAAAATAAAATAAAAAATAGTTGACAGCAGAGTTATTGCTAATCTTCCTCTCTCTGTCCTGATTATAGAACTTGAGGCATAGCACCACCATTTCCAGCTCCAGTGTCTTATAGTAGTAGTTTCAGCAAATGGCTAAAGTGGAGCCTGAGAAGTCCTCACTACACCCATGGGCATCACACAGGCAAATACTTTGGTGCTCTCCCACTTTTTTGGAAGAGGACATTAAAACCCTAAATGGCTTGACTCAGTAAGACTTACCTTTGGTGAGCTAGTAGGGCTGGCACAAGGGGAGCGAGCCACTCCCTTCTGAATTAGATCTAATCGAGGAGGCACTGGTGGGAGGCTAAGATGGGACCCCTGCAGGGGATCAGGAAGTGGTTTTCTTCTTTGAGCAAGTGGAGAAGATCCTGGAGATGTCACTGGAGAATTCTGTCTTTCGTTACACTGTAACATAAAGTATTCATAAGGGCCACAAAATATGAATTTTTATTGCTTAATGAGAATATGTACTTGTGAATTCTTATTAAGCACTCCATCAAGAATTACATTGGCCATTTGTTATATATGCTTACACAATTTATTTTGAAGAATAGTAAATGGTTATTTTTATGGCCAATACAGTTAAGCAGGGATCTATTATTATTTGATCCCAGATGCAAGCTGAAACCATTTCTTTACCTGATAGAGCCTAGTGCAAACACTACTTTCTGGTTAGGTTGCAAAGAGCTAGAAGATTAAAATGCAATATAAACACTTAAAAATAGGAAAATCAATGCAAATATTTAACAGAATACAATACAATACAAATAATAAATGACTGGTTCTTTAAGAAATTAATATCATTCTCCAAGAACATGACATCTGCAGCTGAGAGAAATTAAGCACAGTTTGGAGCTGCATTCTCTACTTGGGCTGTGTAGTAGAAGCTGAACTATAGATGGCTTAGTCATAATAAAAAAATGTTTGGCATTTGGTTGGTAAAAATTGTGTGCTTTCTAAATAGTTATGTTTATAATTAAGGGAAACAAAGTAAATATTGTATATCTTTGTAGAGGTGGTTTGATGATTTGAAGAATTCTTGTTATCACCAAACGAACAAGAAGATCTGGCCTTGGCAAAGACTCATCCAAAGTTAAACAAAAAGAGTATTCTCGAGGATTTATAATCTTATCACATGTAGACTTGAAAAGACTTTGTGGAGTCAAAACAGAATGTGCACATAGCACATTGATATACATGTCTGCAATTGTGTATTGTTATTTAGCGTATAGATATATATGTTTGTAAATGTTTATTTTAAAGTACTCAGAGTAAATTCTATTGTGTATGCATATTGGGTATTGACTGTTAATGATGGCAGTGCCCCCATTCCTCCTATTGGTTCTTTCCCCCTGAATATTTGTAGAAAACAAGCTGAAGCTTATTATCCAATACCAGGGTATCCTAGTTACTCAAAAATCATAAGGGCTAATCCATGCAAGTAAGGTATTAGGGTACAAAAGACATTCCTCCCAGTTCACAGCATATCCTCGAAGAAGACCCCCTTTCCACATCTTAGACTTTTTTTGCTACTAATCTTACACTCTTTCATGTCTGTCTAACTAAGTAGTATTTATGCCACCATAGGTTGGGTGTTACTTATATTTTGGTTTCTGACTTCATAACCTGATCTAGCTGCACTTGAATCTTATTTGGCATTAGTTCTCCTCCATCAGCCCTCCTCTATTACCCATGTGTTGTCCCATCTTGCTTTGTCTTCCCCATCTCCTGCCTCTTCTTTAGTTAAAACAAAGTCATTGTGGGTCTTATTCTGAATGCAACACCTGAAATTTATCTATGCGTGCAATCAATGATGTATTTGAGTAATCCTATACTCTGGTTGTGGTTTCTTTGTTTATTCCCCCTTCTGGGAACTTTAAGTTCTCTGTGGCACATGAAGTTAAGAATTCCAGCATGTGTCGTTAAGCTATACATGTGTCGTTAGATTGCTAGTGGTAACATAGCAGTCAATTAAAATCTACTCTCCTGCAGATAACAAGTTTTCCTCTTCTATGACACTTCAGATATTTGAAGAGTGTTATCATGTCGCCTCTTAAGTCTTCTCTTCCCCATGTTAAATATAACCAGCTCCTTCAACCTTTCCTTGTAGGACTTCTTTTTCCATAACTCTCACCAACTTCATTGCTTTCCTCTGAACCCAGTACTTGTAAGTATAGGGTTGCCATTGCATGCAATGGTATTATTCCAATAGCGCAAATCTTCTACCACCAAATAAACCCCATTTTATTCATGTGCAACTGTCAAATCCAGTACTTTGATTCTGCTCGCACAAGCCATCACACAATGCATTGCACAACTCATTAAAACTTCTTTAGACTAGCTATTGTTTGTGCTAGTTGTGCTAGTTCTTGGTTAGATTCAATGTTGTGTTTGCAGAAAAATGACAGGAGTTAGTGTTATTCTGCTAGTGATGGCACAATTGCTTTCGGAACTAGCATAACTAACACAATCAATATTTAATCTAATGAAGTCATAATGAGTTGGCAATACCTTGTGCAATGATTCACAGCACAGCCTGTGCAATAACTTTTGGAATTATTTGCAGCACAGCTTGTGCAACAGCTGGTGCAAAGTGTTGTATAACATCTTGTACAACATCAGATGCAACAGCTTAGGCAAGCAATATCAAATGATAGGATTTGACACTTGTGCTAGGATAAAAAAAAGGGTTTGCTGAAACCCTGTTTTTATCCTTGTGCAAGTGTCAAATCCAATAACTGTATACAAACCCGCAACAAAGAGAAATGATGTCCCAGGATGCTGGAGAATAAATGTTTTATTCCAAGCCCAATGTGTTTCGGCCTACTTTGATTTTACAGCCTTTTTCAAGCTACAAAAACAAACAACAAGTAATTTGTACTGTTTATCTGAGTATTTTTATAACATCTTTTACTTAATATATTGTTTTTGTTGTGGGTCATATGAGGATTGGGTGGATGGCAGGACAAACACACACACACACACACACACACACACACACACACACACACACACACACACACTCCTACATACAATAACACACACATACCTTCTCTCCTACCCACAGATCCAGATTGCTTGGATAAGGACAAGGCTGAAGCCTCCAGCCCAGCCCAGCACTTTTACTAATGACTGCTGGGGTAGAGAAGGCTTTAACCATGCCTTCTTCCCAGCACTCCTGCTGAAAAAGAAGGCACACGGCCATAACTCTCCTCACATGCCCCCTTTCCTAGCATTCTTGATTCTGAGAATCCTTGCATGCACTGTTTCCCAGTTCAACCGGGCTCCTACCAGAACACCAAACAACAACTCTGTTGGGAAACAGGGCATTTTGTAATGCCTCTCTTCACATGTGTATGGTGGAAAGGGCATGGTGGTGCTAGACTGGGAGGCAGAACACCCACATCCTCAACAGGCTGTATAGGTAGCCTCTGAGGGCCATATGCAGGCCGCATGTTGCCTACCTGATATAGAATGAAACTTTGATAAACAGTTCAGGGTACGTTTTACAATAGTACTTTGACATGCCGCAGACTAGCAATAAGACCGCTTAAAATAAAAAGTTACAAACACTAAGAATGAACAAATAAAGCTCATATAAATTTGCTAGTGACTTTAAGATATCAGAGGGAGGATTCTTGATACCTAAGATCATTTGGTCATGATTCATTAAACACATGCTTACTCATCTTCGCTAAAGAGTCTGGTTATGAGAAATATCCAGTTTTGGTCTGACCGGCTTTTCATAATGATTTTGAGGACAACAGTGTGAATCAAAGTCAGTTTTTCACCAAGTGAAAGACAACCATTAAAGTAGAGGATTGAATATATCCCCAGACAAAATGGCTTTTCACATAGTTCAGGAGCCGAAAGCAAGTCTATGAAATATTAATGTATTTGGAGATATTAAACTCTGTATGGATAGCTGGTATTGTTCCTAGCACACTGTCATAGCACTGTTTATTCCTCTTAAGTTGAAATGATCTTTTCAACAATCAATGAAAAGTTTGTTTATAATAGTATGAGCATCACTCTGGGCTGATTTAATCTTTTGATTTGGCTGTGTGCATTTGTGTGTGTGTTTTAGCTTTCAGTTATTTACAGAACAGCTGACTAATTTTGGCTTGTTCACTGGGAAATAATAAGTATAATTGCTATATCAAAGTTCACTTCTTGTTTGAAACTTCAAATAAATTGCATTCAACTTATTTAAAAATATGAACACATTTCTAATAGGCTGGTAGAACTAAAGTTAGACAAAATGATTGTAACAACAACAAAGAGTGTAGTTAAGACAAAAAAGAAGACCTAACAGTGTTGACTAGTTATACCTAGCCTCTTATCAAGAACGAAACATAGGGGAAGTATCTCAGATAAGTAAACACTCAATGTAGGTTTGAAATCCTAAGAACAGATATGAGGATTAGCATAGGAGTAGGCAAACTGTAGTCCTTCAGATGTTTTGGCCTACAACCTCCATAAATCCTCACCAGTGGCTATGCTAGCTGGGGCTGATAGGCCAAAACACTGGGGGAGAGGTTACAAGTTGCATGACTTCTTGACTGATAAAAGACTGATACTACAACACTGGAAAGATAAAAGCTCAATGCCTATAATGCAAAAGATTGAAGGCCTAACAACACTAGCAACAGGTGCCATTTACGTACAGATTTATATTTAGATATTTGGTCTGCCTTCATGGAAGTTTATGTGTAATTTACTCCTCTTTCCCTTTCTCCTTTTTTCATTTAGAACGTTGTGATATTTGAAACAGATGTTTGAAGTATGTAGTTGTACTTTCCCCCCATTGTTTTCTTTTGTTAAAACTTATAATAAGAATTGGGTGGGTTTTTTTTATAAAGTTTCACACTTGTGACTAGGGGCAATAAGTGAAAAACAATTGTGAAGATGCCAGAAAGCACTTCAGAGAGCTTTCTGGCATCTTCAAGACCAAGAAGATGTATTTGAACCAATATGCCTAGCCATTAAGAACTGCTTCACGTGTTACATAAAAAAAAGCTGTGTGCACACCTAAAAATGAAAAAAAAAAAGTTTGCATGCAACACACATGTGATTGAGTACTTGTGCAAAAATTCATGGCTTTAATCTGAGTGTAAACATTTTCCACCACTTTCCACCAGATAAAATGCAAATTGTGTCTTAGGCCACTTAAGCAAGGTTAGAACAATAGCAGCTTACTCAGCAATACTGCTTTTGTTCTGATTGGAAATGTCACATATTGCTTTTTCTTTGTCCTAGAGCGCCACACATTTTTTTTTTGAAAAGGTACTCCCTGTGGGTCTACTTTAAGTAGAAGTAAAATTGGAAACAACCCAAGGTCCAATCCTCAAGTATCCTTACCTCAACGTGGCTTACCTCACATTGGCATCATGGGAATTTTGTGTGTGTCACTCACAGTGGAAAGTAAACAGTGAGTCTTAAAACTCACTGGTTCACCCCCTGAGAGCATTTTGCTAAGTTTTTATGGGGTCTTGAGCTAAGCACACCCCAAATTTAGCTAGTTTCCCTGCATTGTCTTTACTTGTTTGTTATTTTCCTTAGGTTAGTCAAAACAGTCACTGCCCTCCATTCCAAATCCTATTTTTGAACTCCATTTTACACCATGATGGCTATGTGTTCCTAATGACGGCTCAGTCTCCCATTATCATCTTTAGCAGGCATGGTCTCCAAGGCAACAATGAACACAGTATAGTAGGGTCTTCTGGACTGGGCTGAATACCTATTAAGCACCTAGTGACCAAAGGCCTTGAGAATCTAGCATAACCAGCGACCTTGATAAGTTCCCAAATAACAGAACAGTCAGGAAGGGAATTCGGTTGTGTTCCCCTTCCTTTGAAAAGATATCCACACTGTGGTGGATAGCTCAATCAAAATATGAACTTTGTGTGTAATAATAATGAGTACATTATTATTATAATTAATAAAATAATTAATAAAATAATAATAAAATTATTAGTATTATTATTTCTATTATTCTAGAAATAATAGAAGGATTGAAGATATAAGTATGAAAGATATAAAAATGACTTTACATAATCTATGGTACTGCTGTATTTGTAACAACATATAAAGTCACCCCATATCAAATACATATAATTCCCCTTTGCAAAAATGATACTGGAAATTTTAGTTTAGAAAAAAAGACAACTAAGGGAGAGGGGGAATGATAGAAGTTTATAAATTTTTAAAAAAATATTGATAGAATTTTTCCTCCCTCTCATATAATACAAGAACATGGGGACAATCAATGAAATGGAGCGACAGTAAATTACTGACAGAAAAGAGAAAGTATTTCTTCTCACAACACCTAAAAGGATTATTAGACATATCCTCTAGAAATTTGCCCTTAATGATTAACCATGGTAACTATACGGAATGCCAGTTGGTACTAGGTAAAAAAACAACAGGGATTAGTGTTACCTCCATGCCCTGCTTGTGGAAAAACCTGTCTGGACAACTGTTAGAAAGAGGTTGCTAAATGTTCTGATTTAGATGTTTCTAAATAATGAAAATAGTATCCAAAAGATCAGGATAGGAAATCAATTACTTCAGTCTTGCCTATACTTTTACTAGTCTGCAAGAATGTGTTGCTTATGAATTAATTTTTAACACAATTTATTAACTTAATGGACTTCTTTAACTCTTACAAACTTCTTTTTAAACACATTATATATTTGAGGAAAAATATATACCTTTCGCACAGAAGCCAATCGATTCATCATTAAGGATTCTTCTCTGTCATCATCATCATCCAAGTCAAGCATGGGTATACTAAAACTATCCATAATGCTGCAGCACCTTGTGTTTTCATCCCTGGGGTCAAATGGGTCCACAATTATGGGTTCAGTCCCTTTGATTTCACAGCGACAAAAAGGGCATCCCTGGCCATCAGACTCCTGTATGTGTGAAAAACACACCTTTTAATTACTGAACACAATTTTACCTGTATGTATGTTCATCTGCAGAGAAGGTCCTCAGGATAAGGAAAACAGATTAACAGAATTTTACAAGACAAGCATATTGAATTCATTCCAAAAAAATAAAATAAAAAAATATGAAAGACTACAAAAATCCAACTTCTTATGTTATTAAAATGTGGTATTGTATTATTTTGCCTTCCAGGCTTGCCTTGCTATGCTGGTTTAGATATACATCTGAAGTTAAGGTCCTCTCTCACATCTCACAGCATTGTGAATAAATACACTAATGGGAACCTTTTCTGTTTGGTAGAAATCCAAGAAAGGTCAAGAGCTTTTCATATTAATGGATTTCCACAAACATCCCTAAGCAATTAAAGGCACAAAATCTAATAGAACTCAAAAGGTCATATTAGTTTACCTTGCACACATACATCACTGGTATTATGCTACCCAAACTGTTGAAGGGAATAAACAGAATTTACCAGATCTGCATTTTTATTTTCACTTTTTATATTTGATTTTAGGAGTGTGAATCTTTCGAAAAAAACATTTATAGAACACAACTGAGTAAATTCAAGACAGTAAACACAAGAGAAGGAATAAAGTATGAAGGATATCACTCTATGGCAGAGGTGCACAAGCTTTTTAGCCTCAAGGGTCACATTTGGGAAATGCTAGGAAGAGGCTGCACATGTGTGCACACATCCACAACTGTAATTCCTACCAACCTGGGCATTTTCCCACCAAGAATACAAAGCACAGCCAAACTCTTATGCATGTCTACTGAGAACCCCCAGTGCAAGGGATTTCCAGCATGAGGAGAACAGCTCCATTCCAGGTATGTTTAGTCAGAAGTAGGTCACAAGGCTTTCTACAATGATGCATTTGGGGTCACAAGGCTTTCTACAATGTTACATTGAGAAACACTGTTTTGATTTTGGGTTACTGATTGAAGATAAGAACAATTTAAAAGAATTTAAAGTTTAAATACTCTATTGAACAGGGTATCTAACTGCCTTTAAATTGCTCTCTTCTCCAGTAACTGTTCCCAGCACTTCTCGTCTTGGTCTAATCTGCTGGGCATCAGGTAAAAGTGGTAGGACTGCACAGCCTGCAGCCAAAGGCCAGATGCGGTTGATAGGCTGTGCACCCCTGCTCTATGGAATGGATCAGAATGTAATGTTTGAAGAACAAAGATTCAGAAGAATTACAGGTGTGCTTCAAACCATTACAAACCTCAATATATAAATTAATGGGGTTCAGCCATATGGGTCTCCTACAAAATGCTTTAGAGGTCTCAGTAAATTGTAAAACATAAAAATAATGTTAAAAATAAAGTAACGATTTCTCCAGAAATACCTTATCTAGAGATCCATAGGTGAGCAAGGAGAAAGAGGAGGAGGAGGAGGAACAGCAGCTACCACTACTCTGCGCAGAGATGGGTAGCAGCAGTGGTCCTTGCCACCATCACCACTTTTCCACTCAAATGATTAGGTTACTGAGTGGCAAATGCAGTGAGGAGAAAAGGCAGTAGGTCAGTAGTGTGTTCTTCTGGGTGCTGGGGGCCCAAGATGCAGCCGAAAGATACCAATCCAGCCTCTTTGCCCTACATTCCAGTTGTGAAAAAGCACAGTTCCTCAAAGATTTCCATTGTCTGCCTTTGGCGTTGAGATTTAAAGAATTACCATTTCTAGCAATCCCTCTCTTTGTACGTTTGCTGTATAAAGTGCTGGTGAGTGTGAAGAAGTAAACTTTCATATCCAACTTCATAATTTTTCTTGAAGGTACAGCACACTGAACGCAATCCCACATTCAGTCATAACAGCAGCCACCAAAGTAAAAGATAAAGAAATGGAAGAGGATTATTATTAATTTTTCCAAGTCTGGTATCTAATGACAGCCAGCGCGCTGTAGAGCTTAAAGTACTGGAATGGGACTAGGAGATCCAGGTTTTAGTGCCCACTCAGCTATGAAGTTCACTGGGTGATTTTGGACCAGGCACTGACTCTCAGTCTAATCTAACTCACAAGGTTGTTGTGAGGATAAAATTGAGAGAATGAGGACTATGTAAGCCACGCTGGGTTCCTCGCAAGATGAAAGAAGGTGGGCTACACATGTAAAGAATATTTATGATGAGAAGATTTTTTTGGATTTTAGATAAGAGAATAAATGTTTGGATTTTAGAATACATGTAAAAGTTGGCAGCTAAGCTAAGTAGATATTATGGACCACTGATTTAGTATCTACAGACTTTACAATTTAAAAAAGCCAGACCAACAACTGATTCAAAGCAGACACAAGGCCAATAAACTGCCTTTAAGAGAAGCTATAGTTCTGGGAAGTTGAAACAATGTACCAACTAATGCAAACGTTCAATAAACAGTTTTTGTATATTTGTAAGAACAGCTGCCTGGCTTAACAAACTTTGTTTCAATTGATACTCAACTTTCAGAACAGCAACATTCGAATTAACTGTTACGTGTAAATCAAAATCTTAGGATTAGTAATAAAACAAATTTAAATTATTTATGCTTTATTCTCAAGATTTAAAACAAGGTAGTATTTAAGCTTTTACAACATAATAAGCAGCTAACATCTGCTTTTTCCTCATATTTATAGATCACAGCCACAAACAAATTACATTTATATTTTATATATGTTAATTATATATATTCAGCTGAACATGCTTAAGGAAGACAATATACAATGTTCAAAGTTCCAATATGCAATATTCAAAGTGTCTTCAAATACTGGCTGGTCTTGCTAGCCAGCCAAAATTTGTGGTCACACCGCCCTGCCTCAGCATTGAACTCAAAGAAATAGTTGGAGTCTTATCTTTGACAATGCACTCAGGTTTGGAAGCTTAGAGAATGCTTCTGAAGCCAAGTGCAAAGTCAGACAAGCTCCAACCTGCCACTCACTTTGTGCTACAAATCTTGTCAATTTGTAGATTCCTGCTTTAGGCTTTAAAATCAGCTATGATTCTATACAAAAGAGTTTTTAAAAAGACTAAAAAAATACAAAAACATGGTACATCATCATTAAATATTACATACACACACAAATTAGTCATGTATACATATGTAAAAGAGGAAGAACCCACTACTTTAAATAAGCTCCTCTTACTTACTTTATACATTTTTACTTATATTTCTGTATTTGTATCCTATTTTTCCTGCCACAAACGAAGCCCAAAGAGTCTTTCTTATACTAAAGAAAACGTTACAGAGCAAATTGACCTTCATTACAGAATACTCAGAATAATACATTTTGTATTCACTGGAGATTTAGAGTAGCTTATTTTATTAAGAAACACAGATGTTTCACTATGAAGAAAAAAAGGATGGGAAATCTCTCTTTAGGCATGTCTAATGAACCATTATGACAGCAATTAAACACTAACCACTGGCAAGTAACAACTGACACTTCTACAGTATGTTCCCTTCATTAACTCATTAATTATACAGAAGTTAAATTTGTAATGAAGTTTGGTTAAATGGGAAGTGTGGCTGCTAATGAAAGAAAAAAGCCCAACGCTCCATTTTTCATTAAAGATCACTTGCTAAGAGTTACACTTTCGGCTGGAATTAAAAAGAAGTGTTTTGCTGGGGCCACATATTTTCTCCCTACTGACATATAGAAGGATATACACTACCTCAAAAAAAAAAAGCTGCTATTGAGATAATATCTGCCCTTTTACCTCATGATTGTTTTTACAGCTGCTTCACCTGAAGACCTAGCAGTGTGTGCAGTCCCCATTGGTGAAAGCGGAGGGGGGGGGATTTTTAAAAATTCAATCCCTGCAATTTCTATTATCTTTCTCAACATATAAAGTACTTAATTCTTCTGATTCCAGCAGATAATCAGAAGGATGGAAGGCAATGACAAAAACAGGATCTAAACTTTATTCACAGTAGATCAATGCCCATCTTCACATGAGGTTTTATTACTGATTGGGTTTCTTCCCACTAAATTCCTAGGAAATAATAATAATAATAATAATAATAATAATAATAATAATAATAATAATGTATTTGTTACCCGCCTCTCCCTCTGGATCGAGGCGGGGTACAACACAAATGCAAACATCATATAACTAATTAAAACATTTAAAACTAATACATTATTAAAAGCAGCACATTATTAAAAGGCAAATTTAAAATTCAACTGGGTAGGCCTGCCCGAAGAGATCAGTCTTTATGGTTTTCTTAAATTCTGGAAGACTGTTGACGAATCTCTCCTGGCAAGCCATTCCACAATCTGGGAATGGCTTGCCATTCTGGGAGCGGCAGAAGAAAAGGTCCTCTGGGTAATAGTTGTCAGCCTTGTTTTTGGTGGCTGGAGTAAATTCTTTCCAGAGGACCGGAGTGTGCGGGGCGGATTGTATGGGAGAAGGCGATTCCACAGGTAGCCTGGACCCAAACCAGGGCTTTAAAGGTGATAACCAACACTTTATACTTCGCCCGGAAACTAATTGGCAGCCAGTGAAGAGATTTTAAAACTGGTGTAATGTGGTCACCCCTAGGTGTACCGGTGACCAGCCTGGCTGCCATATTTTGAACTAGTTGAAGTTTCCGGACTAGGCACAAAGGTAGCCCTACATAGAGCGCATTGCAGAAGTCGAGCCTTGAAGTTACCAGTGCATGCACTACCACCTTTATGTCTTCCGACTCCAGGAAGGGGCGCAGCTGGCGTAGCTGATATTAGGCACTCCTGGCTGTCGCATATATTTGGGCTGTCATTTGGAGCAATGGATCCAGAAGCACCCCAAGCTGCGGACACAGTCTTTCAGGAGGAGTGTAACCCCATCCAGAACTGGTTGACACACTTCCAAACCCAGGTTATGGCCTTTGACAGCAAGCACCTTTGTCTTGTCTGGATTCAGCTTCAGTTTGGTTTTCCTCATCCAGCCCATTACCGCCTCTAAGCATTCATTCAGAGGAGACACACTATCCTTAGCTGATGCTGTTGTTGAAGGCATAGAGAAATAAATATATTTGGGTGTCATCAGCATACTGATAGCACCCCACCCCATGCCTCTGGATGATCTCTCCCAGCGGTTTCATGTAAATATTAAATAGCACTGGGGAAAGGATGGCACCACACAGCAGCTCCTTCTTTGAGGAGCAGCCATCCCCAAGCATCACCATCTGGAACCTGCCCGAGAGGTAGGACCGGAACCACTGAAGCACAGTGCCTCCAATTCCCAGTCCCCTCAGGCGATCCAGAAGGATACCATGGTAGCTTACATTTATTTGGGTAGCTCCACCAACACACATCTTCTCTTCCCTATCCCCTAATGTATAAAACTTACTTGAAGAGCTCATGCCTAATAAAAACGCTATTCATTCAAGGCTAAATTCTTTCTCCCTCCTTCCATTTCTACAAACTCTCATATCTCCTTTAACCACCTGACTGAGCAACCATGTTCAAGCAGGCACTATATTCTTTATCATTCTCACCAGTTTCTTCTTTGATCCTGCACTGATTAGCTTAAAGAATTCTATATTTATTTTCTAATAACAGAAAAGAGTGCGGAAGTGGCAACAGAAACATTTGAAAACATATTTCTGGAGTTGATACTGTTGAAATGAAACACTTGTAAAATGATCAGTGAAAAAAAGAATCACAAGTGATTAAAAAAAGGATCTTAAATCTTACTGATTAAACGCATCAGCCTACATATGCATTTGATTAAAGAAAAGAAAGACAACCTACCTGCCAAGCTGTAAGGCAAGATGTGCACATCAGATGCCCACAAGGCTCAATCTTCACATCTTTGTCATTCTCTGCACAAATTTTACAAAGCTGGAACGTGGAACCCATTTCACAGTACAATTCATATTGTTCCTGAAAATAAAACTATTGCAGTTAAGTGGCTCTGCAGGATGGTAAGTTAATTGAAGTTTAAGAACTATTTGACTTACAAGCCAGGTTGCATTTTCTAAGCAATACAATATTGAGACAACCCATTTTTAAAACATTCATGTTTAGTACATGCTTAGTATAATATTTTAAAATTATAAATGTTAAGAGCTTTTTAATAAGCAATTCCACACATATGTTATATTTAGTTAATCCCTCCGCCCCACCCCACCCCATGTTATAAACAAAGTCTTATGGGACCTTAAATCCTAACACATTTATTATGGTGTGGGCTTCTGTGGACTAGCATCCATTTCACTTCTCTCTCTCTCTCTCTCTCTCACACACACACACACACACACACACACACACACACGAACGATACTGGAACTGTAAGCAGTAAGTCAGTGGGAAATGAAATGCAACAAATGTAAGACAATGGCTGTCTGGTTTCCAAGCCCTCCCGCTGCAGTGTGAGACAATAAAGAGGTCTGCCAAGTAATCCACAAAACTTTATTCAGCAAATAAACATCTCTTCGCACCGAAGAGAGTTTAAACACTAGGAACTTTCCTCTACGCTAAAACTTGGCTAACTAAGCTAGACAATTGTCCTTCTAACAAAAGGGAAGTGTTTTTTTCCCTGAGTCCCTTAACTTCAGGAAGGATTCCTCTGAAGAAATCTTTGGCAAGAAGCTAGCCAAGCTGATCGCCTCTCCCCTTCTTTTAGCTCCGCTTGTTTGAATCTGTGGTGGACTCTGGGATCAGTCAACTCTGAAGTCCCTTCCCCCTCTGAGGATTGCTGAGTTCCCACAGACTGAGTTGTTAGCATTTTCGCTGATAAAGTCCGGCGAAGATTCATCCCTGGCTGCTGAAGAGCCCCGCTTCCTGTGTAGGCTGGTACACTTTTAGTCCTGTTTCTTCTGGTTCAGAATTGATTCCGATTGATAGCCTGAAACTCCTTCCCCCACATTAAGAGGAACAGGCCTAATCATGACACCGACTGGATTTGGACGACTGCAGAAGCAAAAGAAGCCACAATGACTTCTTCCTCTTCCACCACCACATATGCCAGTGTCACAGCAATTTACATAATTACCCATGATGCAGTGCATGTTGCACTGTCATCTTAACCCAGTGCGCTGCACTGTGGGGGTGGCTCCTTACACACGCAACAACCCATGGCATCTTACACTGCAAGAAGCAATTATAGGATTGCTTGGATTTTCCATATAGTATGTTGAAGCAACTTCAGAGTGTTTTTGTTTTTTTTACATTTTATTGATGTATTATTAATATTTAAAAAAATACTTTGTACTTCCTATCAGGATTGGAAGCCAAAAATAATATTAATAAATGATAACACATGCATCAGTAAACTTGCTTGACAATTATTAATGGCTCTTATCATAAAAAATGAATGTTTGTCATGAACTCTATTGGGTAGATGTACATAGTACTCTAAATACTTTAAGGGTGCAATCTTATCTGGATGATCCAGGTTTGTAAACTAATGGGCATTCTATGCAGAGTGGGAGATCTTTACCTCTGCACGTCTCTCGCTCTGCATTTTTGAAAGCTGGCATTTTTGCCTGTCTAGCTAGGTCTCTGTGGAGGGTGAGGGCTAGGGAGGGCTAGCAATAGCTCATATCCCTACTTCCCCATTCTCAGACCTCCTGAGTCAGAGGTTGGAGTGGTGTGTCTCTGGTCTCAAATCCAGAAATCTTGGCTTCCTCCCCCCTCATCTTGGTACTGACTACTTTTAACAGCATATGGGCTTAATGAATATCTTATTGAAAATTTAGAATTTAATTCTACAATACATTACTCTAGTGGTTAATGTTTTCACTATAAATTAATTGATAATATTCAACATACCTGTGTAACTTTTATGTGATCATGTGGGGTGGGTTCACATAGTCCTGTCAGATCAGGATTATAACTTCGTCCATCTGGATACAGATAGCTGCATTGCAAATAAATAATGTTTGCCATTTTAGTTTGCATAACTTGTAGTCAAAGTCAATACATTTTAGAGTATAAAATATGATCCAAGCACTATCAACTTTTGGAAACAAACTGAAATTGTGACTTTCCAGCTCAATCTGATAAAAACTGGCTTATAAAGTCACTTGACCAAACAAAATGTGTATCATACTGGCTCTTAAAAACATTCCACCACCAAGGTTTCAACCAACGGTAAATGTCAATGAGGATTCTGAAGACTTTCTCTCCTTTCACCCTAATGATCTCTTACTACAAGATTTCTGATAGCTTCTTTCCAGTTCTGCCTATCCTTTATTGTAAGTTTCGTGCTTTTTATTGTTTTTTCACCTGTACCACCTGCTACTAATTATATCCTAATTTCTTTCTCTATTTCCATTTTAACTAAGTTCCAGTTTGCTTAAATTTGGAGCATATTTATTCATAATTTGAAGAATTATAAATTAAAAGGGAAAGAACACTCATTTCAATAATGATCCACAAAGTAAAATTAGATCAAACTGTAGCCTTAGTTACATCTCATATGTCAGAGAACCAGGCTTCCTGTATTTAAAGTGGAATGCTTTTATACTCACAATCCTTCCCGGCTTCCATCAATCAGAGCTTGAAATAAAGGCTTATTGTGAGGTATGGTCTGTAAAATATTTCCATCGCCAGTGACATAGCCAATGGCCCACTGCCCTAGTCGAGTGCAACTTAATCTGAAAATGTAGCTGTAAGACAAACACACAAACAACAGTTAGCAAAGGAAACCAAGGCAGTCCTATTAAAAGACTATGTCTATACTGAAGAAAACTAAACTTACTTTCCCACATTTTATAAGGTATGAAAAATAAATCATTGTTTCTTTTATGTGTAAACTCCAGCACCTAATACAGTGGCTGCCTTTGGGCATAATGCCAAGTTATAGTTTGTGAACCACAGTTTGTTGAGCAAGCCAGATTATGGTTTATTTTGTCTAACAACTACTTCTTGTCTTTATCTCCACCCTCTATGAGTATCCAGTTCTATGCCTTTGAAGCGGTTTAGGAATGGCATGGTTTCACTATGTCACCAGTTCTCTGACTAGTGGCCACTTGCAGAAATGGGGCAGGAAACACAACACTCTTCTCCTTGTAGATCTTCAGATGCACACTCTGCACACTCCAAGTCAACCATAGCTCTAAAGCTTCCTTTCCTTCTCCCCATTCCTAGATATGCTCTATGGAGGATTGCTGCCATTATTGCTTAACAATCTCCTCCTAACTTTCCTGAATGAAATAGTCGTACTACCAGATTTCTTCCAGCAGTCTCAAGGACTTTTTATGAAATTTGCTAGCCACCCAGAAAGGTAACTAAGCAGTGACAAAGGTCCAGAAACTGTTGGGGCAAGTTGCTAAGAGGAAAATTGTACTTTCATCATTTATTTCTGGAAAGATATTAATAAAATGGTCCATAATCCCTTTATATACAATTTTTCTCCTTGCAAAGTTGGTGCAGAGTTAGGGGGTACCCTGGAAAGGGAGAGCTTGTCAGAGAATAGGCAGCTGAGCAAAGGAAATAGTTGACAAGCAGAGTGAGATATGACAGAGGTCTGGAAATGTGCCAACAAGAATTGTTCAGTCATGTGAGCCATTTCTTTTTCTAACTAGTACAGCCCCATGTCTCTGTAGCTAGGTAGGTAGCTGGAGCAGAATGCCAAAACAAACTAGGGTTAAGGCAGGATAGCAGGTTCAGACATAATCACACATCACAGTTAATGCAAGACCAGATTCAAAAGCCAACTTCAAGCCATGGTTTCAGATCATGATTTGTGGGCAATAAACCATAGTTAGTTGGCTAGGACAGGTTTCTTGCACTGAGCAGTTGGTTGGACCTGATGGCCTTATAGGCCCCTTCCAGCTCAACTATTCTATGATGCACAAACTGATAACTGTTAAGATAAAGAAATCATGATTTAGCATTACATCCAAACATGGCCACTGTAAACTCAAGCATTTTCCAGAACAGAAGACAAAATAAGGATATTTTACAGAATTAAAGGAAATACAATCAAATTAAGAGATATGCACCCAAAGGCATAGCTTATTTTCTTCTTCTTCTTCTTCTTCTTCTTCTTCTTCTTCTTCTTCTTCTTATTATTATTATTATTATTATTATTATTATTAATATAGCACCATCAGTGTACATGGTGCTGTACATCTTGGGAACAACAGCTCTTCTACTGCTGAAAACACAAATGGTTGCTCTGTCTGATAAGGTGCTTGTTTCTTTGAAAATTGAAAGTGCTGTGCCAAAAATCATACCAAAGAGTTCATCTGCATGTGCAGTATCCTCCCTCCCCCACACATAAATTTCTTTATCCAGCATTTTAAGATAAAATCAGCAACAGTCTTGACAACGAGGTGCTCTCCAGATACTTTGGCCAATGGCCACAGAGTTATGAGAGTTGTAGCCCAAAACATCTGGAGGGCACCCTACATCACTACTGTGCTAGGAACCAACTTTTGTTTTTCCACCTCCCGATCCAGAAATCTTTCTGTGTCAACAGGCCCCACAACCCTTTTAATACTGTGGATCCAACTAAGATGCTTCACTCTCACAATAAATGCCACCTTTGCCAGTGTGTTAAAGGCAAAATGATTTCAAGTAATCTAGTCACACAATGTGGGCCATGTAGTAAAGATAAAACAGAAAGTACTAATTGAATTTAGAGTTGTACTGCAGAAATGTATTAAGTGGTGCAGCTCACTGAGAAAAAAATAAGAGCCACAGATAGATTATTATAGGCACAGACAGATGTATCTGGGGAAGTCTGGTAGCTAACCTGTGATTTTATAGTTGTAATATATGGCTCTAACAGCTACAATCCACTGTCTGCATGAGGTCCAGGGTTCCTGTTAGAAGCTTTGAAAACATTCATTTTTTAAAAAGGAATTAGTATTCATGGTTTTGGAAGAAAGCCTGAATATCTGGCAGCAGCACATCTGGAAAGCTTAAAACTGAAAGAAGAGCTCAATATTTATTACACTTTACTATTTAGTCCTAAATGCATCTCAATTTAAAGACGACATTCAGTAAAGCTAATGATAGCAGGTGGTAGTTCTTGCAATGTGGTTGAGAAACTCACAAAATGCACTATGTTAAGTGTTTCTGTTAAGTATGTTTCTAATGAAGTATTAGTTGAAATGCATTACCTTCCTGGTTTGGTGCTGTATTTCTGTAACCGTGCTTTAACTTCATCGTATGTCAGAAATGCCATATATCCAGGATGCGTCACAGCTAAGAAGTTCCAGTTCCTTAAAATTGAACCCCAAGGCTAAAGGCAAAGTGAAAATATACATATATAGATATTTATATTGATTCCCCCCCCCCATCCTCCCCTCCAAAGCTCGTGCACCCCTCATAACCATGTGAGGCAGGGTTAGGCTGCAAGATAGGACTGGTTAGGTTCTAATTATCCTAGTTTAATAAGTGATGGTTTAGTCATAGCGCCTTCAGGCTCCCCCTCCTCACCCATCTCTGCCACTTAGCAGTTCAATTGTGGTTAATTTAAATCCCAGTTTCCCATTATGTCCAGAAGAGGAAACTGCATTTTAAAGTAACCACACATAAGCTAACAAATGAAGAGAGGGGAGAGTACGCTTGATGCTTGCTCTGGCTTAATAGACCATGGTTTATTAAGCCAAGACCATTCTATATGAACCAGCCTGAAATGACTGGTCCACCCAGCAATCTTCAAGAGACAATGTTTCTAGTCCCAAGTCCTACATTCCAGCCAGCTAGTCACCATAACAAAATAGCTTTCAATGGAATACACATGTGATATTATTATTATTATTATTATTATTATTAATAATAATAATATAGCACCATCAATGTACATGGTGCTGTACAGATTACAGTGATATATTTAAGATCTACAGAATTATTAATATACAGAATTATTAATATAGTGCCATCAGTGCACATGAGTAACTTATGCAAATGTCTAATCCCTGCAACAAGAAATGTATAATATACATTTCAACAGGGGTGAGAAAAATAAGCCTAGGTTCTCAGCAGGTGAAGAAAAATTGCTCTCAGTATGTTAATCTAAATGCATACCAAAACAACTATTTTCCCCCTTTACATATAGCAGTACTGCAGATATCCTTATCAAGCATCAAGTATCTCATTTGTTGCAGCAGTCATTCATGGATAATGTACTAAACATGGCAACTACTACAATCACTATTTGTAGGTACAGAGTTCAGGAATATAAACAGATCCTATCTCAAACTCTCATACCAAGATAGTAAGCAGAGTAGAAAACTGAATAAAAGAAAAGTGAGGTCAAAGTTCATTCATTCATAGAAAGCTTCCACTGTGAACCAGCCAATAGGAATAAAAGCTGAGAAAACAACCTGGATTCACCTTATGTTTTTTTCTGCTGACATTTTCTCTGAACAAAACTTGGAAAAGGTCATAACTGAAATAAGTATCAAAGCTTTAAGCATAATTTAGACACAACCACAACATCCAAGACTCAAACTGGATAAATCTCATAGCCAATTCCATTAAACTAGCCTTGCTAGTTTAAAGAATGTACACTTTGAACCACTACTACTGAATGTTTTGCAAGGTTTAAAGAAATATACGTAGGTATAGGCAACACAAAAAGACAATGTTCAAGATTACATTAGTCTGAATATTTTACCTGAAATAATCTTGTGAAAATATCAAATTCAAAAACTGAAATGTAGTCATTGCACGTTAAATCAATAGTAGACTTCAAAGCCATTGCTTCCAAACCAGAACTAATCTGGTGCACCTCATGTAGACACTGCCGGAACACCTTCCAAGGCACTATGGTTCTGTGATAAGAAAATAAAACAAATCTGTTACATAAGATACTGTAGAGAGCTTCAAAAATGATTGCAGATTTATTTTCATAATAATGAAGTCTGTGAATTAAACTGATCTGTTCTACTATACTGTTCCCTTCACAAGAAAGGCTGAAATCCATTAACTGTTCTCAGAAACCTGCAGCATCAAATACAAAATTGTGACCCTAAGAATGAAAAGGGATTGCAAACCTGTATAATGCATTTACTGCAGGATTTACTAAACCAGATCAGTTCTAAGAGTTTATGGCATCTCCACTGAAGGAGAGAGACCAACACATTGCATCTTAGAGTATGGGAATTTCCCTCTAAACTTCTTGGCTACATTGAAGTCCCCAGCTCATTTCTTTGTCCTACTCTTCTATGGCCTGAAACTCTATTCTCCTTGCTTTGGGATTTTCCCTTCTGCTGCTGATCTTTCCCCCCTCCCTTCATCTGTGAATTTTAGCAGAACCTTGTCTTCTCTTTCCTGTCAGCCTCCATTTTCAGCTCTTAGGCATTTTTTTCTCCTAGGCAATGGATATGCTCCCAGTTAAAACTGGCAGCTAACAGTAATGACGTCACATGACACCAAGACTTAAGATTCTGGCTTCTCTGGGAAGAGACAAACCAGAGTTTAACACATATAACAATAAACAAAGTATGGCCCGACCCCACTCCTGCTTTCAGGAGCAAAGCAGAGCAATCACTACATGCATAATCCCTTTTTCCAATACAGTAAAAACACATTTGTTGTGCAATGTCCACACATTACCTTACATAGATTGTTTTGGCGCATTTTGGTGCATTTTTGGAGCACTCAATTGCACTATTTTGTACATGCAAAAATGTAATGCCTACCCTAGGTAATACCCATTGAACGAGGAATATGCTAATATAATATTCCAAATTTCTATGTAGAATACTCTTGAGAAAGTATCACGGGAATCTTGTATTATTTATGATATAGTGACAAGTGCCAAACTCCCCTAAACAGTATCTACTTCACACGTTTCTACACAAAAGTGTTGGGTATGTGAAATTTATCCTGACTGAAGTAACACTTAGACAAGTTATCAAAACAAATGTGAGATGGGGAAACTGAGATGTTCAGAAAAACATATGTTTGTGTTTTTCTGAAGACCTCTCTTGAGAAAATTGTAAGGAAACTCCTATAAAATATTTTCTCTTTTAGAATCAGTGAAATGCTTGTTAAGGCAATGTTTTTTACTCACTCAAAATGTATAGATTTTTTTGTAAGACAACATTAGAATATACACAACACCCAAATCCAAGATGTGTTCCCCCCCCCTCCGGAGTATGCTAGCACACTCATGAGAGAAGCATATAGGGCCGTTATTTCTTGTGAACTGCGGCTTGTCTTTTTTGGGTGATCATGGATCACTTTTGGAGATACAATAAACAAGCATCCTGCAGCTACACTCCTTTTGACTTGGCGCTCCCCTAAGGTCCAGCTTTTCACCTTCGTCATAAACAACTGACACAGACAACCTGCTACAAAACTTCCAGTGCTGCAATCCTATCAGTGATGTGGGTTTTCTGGAAACTTTTGAATTGAAACATCTGGATCATTTGCATAGGATGATTTACATTGGGACATTTTCAGATAACCTATAGAGTGATCTAATTTAGGATATTTGTTTAATTTGTATTTATTAAACACCAAGGTAAACCATGTTATTTTTTTGTCCCAATACATTTCAAGTATTTGACCTGAACTATTTGAAGGAACAAAAATTAAAGCACCATGAAGCTGTTTACTAAACATGACATGTTTGAGAGCAAGCGAGCTGGCTGCTACCTGCTTCTGTTCGAAAGAAACCCAAGGATGCTCTGTGCTTGGGGTGTTCTCGGTGACACCTGACTCCAGAACTCTGGCTTGATGAAGGAGGAACAAGCCACAGTTATAAGCTATAGTTTGTTCTTGGATTATAACTCTGGTTGTTTCACCATGAGAAAAAGTGCAGAAAAGCTCAGAGGCTTACGAGTAGCCAGGGCACATCTCACAGGATTGGGCCCTAAAATGTCCAAGTATCTGGAGCAACTCCCCTATGAGGAAAGGTTTTTATTTATTTATTTATTGCATTTTTATACCACCCAATGGCCGAAGCTCTCTATAACATCTGGGATTGTTTAGTTTAGAAAAATATGATGATATGCTGACAACCATTCATCTATTTCAACAGAATTCAACTCTCTTCTAAAAATATTGTTGAGGCATCTTCAATTTTGCTATTACTACTTATTGTTTCTATTTCACATAGAGACATATAAGTATTCTCTCATATACTTGCTAGGGAGAATCACCTGAAAAACATTAATTACAACTTTGAAACTGGAACTTGCCTAATACTGTATTTGTAATTGGCATCCACTGTTTATTGTTACTAATGAACTTATGAAATGGGTGGGGGGACTGAGAAAATCCTATGTGCTCTAATCTGGAAGCAACCTCCATTAAATAAAGTGGGTCTAACTTCTAAATAAATATGCACAGGAATGCTCTGTAAATTTTACAAATATGCCAAATACTGCATTTTATGTTGCTAAAGCAGTTAAATATTTTCGTCTGATAAAAAAGCAACTATTGCATATATTTCAATTCCCTCCCCCTCTGTAAATAATAATGATGTTGATGATGATGATGATGATGATGTATTCATTTGTTACCCGCCTCTCCCTCTGGATTGAGGCGGGGTACAACACAAATAAAAACACCATAAAATACATACAACTAATTCAAATGTTTAAAACCAGTGCATCATTAAAAGCAGCACACCATTAAAAAAGGCATCTTAAAATTCAACTGGGTAGGCCTGCCAGAAGAGATCAGTCTTTATGGCTTTCTTAAATTCTAGAAGACTGTTAAGTTGACGAATCTCTCCCGGCAAGCCATTCCCCAAACTGGGAGCGGCAGAAGTTTGCATCCATCTGTTGCCCTGAAAAAAACAGAAAATCATGGGGTTTTTCCATGATTTCAAAAAATTTGGAAATTGTATATCTACACCCCCCCCCCAAAAAAAACATACATTCCATTTCACTTACTTGGGAGATTGAAATGTAAATTAACTATTTCTTAGTTTAAAAGTTTTGGACAACGGGTAATATCTAAATCGACACATGTTATGTTAATTAAGTTGCTGTAGGATAAGGGACCTCTAGCTTATCTTTCAGGATTCCCCAGAAAAATGCCAGCTAACACTATAGGTGCTATACTAGAGGTCCCCTTACACTAAACACAATGTAATTTACGTTAGAGGTCATGTCAAAGTGGATACTGCCCAAGGGCTCAAGTCTGACTAAAACTATGCTATATAAATAATGTGAGTTTAAAATGATGTGGGTGGAGCTAATTGCGAGAGCTTTCCCCACAAAACTGACACCCACTGCGTGGTCTACAGTTCTGGGAGCAAGAGCCATGGGAGCATCCCCTATCCATGAGACTGGGCCATTTAAATGTTAGCTGCTCAGCTGAAACATCTAAAGTGTTTTGGTTTTTTTGCAACCAACACTGGGAATATGACTGAAGGATGGTACAAAAATACTTGCAGTAAACCAATAAGTAAATAAATGGCTCTAGAATGAGTCTAGTAATTAAAACAATAAAAAGGGTTATAATGTAAACAGCTAATACAGCATCACCACACTTGTAAAAACAGTCTTCCAGTAAATCTGTTACTTTTTAAAGGCCATCTTTTGTTTTACCCTGCACTGAAAAGATTTATGCTGAAAGGTTAGGTGCAAAAGCTAATTCTGAAACCCAATCCTGTAGTTTCTGCAGCAGCTAAAAGTCTGATTGGGGATTGTACCCTACATAATATCACAAATATATGCTGACAAATCCACAAGGTTGTGGTAGGCTAAAGTTCAACACCTTTCAAGACATCAATGTTTCTGTTTATGAAAAACAGGAAACCACAATGAGCAGCAGAAATACAACAGATGCAATTTAAAAACAATGTTAATATATTAAAGAAGATAGCTAAGAGTGAGCTACTGCTCTGATTAAAGAATGACAGGATCTAAAGCCATGATTTGAAGGTAGTTTTAGATTCTAAATTAAAAGGGGGCTCTGGTTAGCCATATCTTTCGCTGCAGTTTGATCCAGTATGGAGAATTCACAATCCAGAAGAGAGGAAGCACACCTCATTAAGCATTGCCAAAACAGAAACAACAGCATATATACACCATCCCCTTCTCAACAAGGGGCATCTAGGCTCTGATATTTGTCCTCTAGCCAAACCAGTATTAGGAGTTAATCCAGATCCAGGACCTAAAAACTATGTTTAACCATTATTAGGTCTGCCGATAATATATTTTAAATTGTTTTTGACACAACACACCCAACTTCTCACAATTAGTCATTCTAGCACACATACACATGTTGCTTGTCATAACAGTCTACAAAATTTTCTGAAGGATGGTACCCAAAGTTTAACTGCCAAAGTTTGTGCTTGCCACCAAGGGAGATGAGGTCTCTTGTCTGTGACATCACACTGAGGACTCTAAGCATAAATGCAGAGCAAGCTCCTGTCTTCTTCCCCAGTTCAAAAGTGGGCATGGTGAGGAGTGCTTTTCTTAGTCCTACTGAGCTCCGGAGACATTTGGAAACCTGCAAGGAGTGGAGGAGGATCAAGGTCTCTCCTTGACCTCAATCAGATTTTGGAGACACTTGAAACAAAGCGAATCACCACTTCAACGAATCTCCAATGGCTGGCAAAATAGAAAGGTACTTCATTCTTCCCAAGGATCTGCAGGATGTGGAATGCCTTGCCAGATTAAAAAAGCTTT
Organism: Elgaria multicarinata webbii; assembly: GCF_023053635.1. Lineage (NCBI taxonomy): Eukaryota > Metazoa > Chordata > Lepidosauria > Squamata > Anguidae > Elgaria > Elgaria multicarinata. The sequence goes on along the minus strand of NC_086175.1, from coordinate 97,033,891 downwards.
GCCCCAATCCTGCAAAATTCCAATGATTTGCGCCACCCCCTTTTGGTGCACCCAGGGTTTTTGCTCCTTAATGTGTAATCGTGCATGGTTTTGATGGTGCATCGGGTACCTCCAAACTAGGGGAGGCTGTGTATGGAATTTTTCCCCAATCCTGCAAACTTTCAGCACTTTAGAGCCACCCCACCCCTTGTTGGGGTGATGCTGGAAATGCTGAATTAAGCCCCTGTACTTTACCTCACACCCATCCCCTCTCATTGGGATATTGTAGAAGGTTAAAACAGGCTGCTATGATGTTGTCAATGGGTGAAACAGAACCACTGCTCATGTGGGAGGACTGCAGTGGGACAAGGGGCAGTAGCTTATTTTCAAAATAAGATACCGTGTGTAGCTTATGAACCCAGCATGACTTAAAGTGATGTCTGAACCCAACCATTATGTAGGATTCAATTTATCACATGTAAGACATGTCTTTATATCTCCAATATTTTTCCACTACAATTTTAAGTGAAAATTAGTCATAATACAAGAGTTTTATGAAGTACATCTTACAACCTTCAACTATGTCAGTTCCTGCACCTAGAACTGAATGAAATTATAGTACTAACTTGTGTGGCTTTCTGGACATAGAATTCCATCCTGCATAGCAGTGGAAGATAGGACATGAATGCACGGAGTGCTAACTAAATTACTTATATAACACACAAACACGACACTTTTCAGTCTTTCTTCCTTTATTACAACATGGCTGCTACCTTCTTCCTCTCTGATCGGTGATAAAATCTCTCAAATGATCCTCTTTACATCTCTCACAACAGCTGCACTGACTACTGACAATCTGGGATTAATTGTTAATTTCAAAAGTTAGAAAGTTTGTGGACATTCTATGGCACCAGTCAGCTCGGCCAGTGGATGGCAGCGCTCAGATATGAGAGGATCATGTTTTAGCATAAAATCAGAATACAGCTGATTCAATCATAGGTGTATTGAGGTAACAATCGTGATGTAAACAATACTTCCTCTCCATTTCATCTGTCAGCACTTCCTTCCAAATATATGAGTCTTTAAATTGAGTGACTGGCTCCATCTTTGGGGATTAAACTGGATACTTTATCTTTTTGGAACACATGACTCCAATAAAATTATTTGCCATGATGGTCATTGGTAATAAGTAGTTTTCACTGAAAAAAACACCTTAATTGTGTAAAAATAATAATGCTGAAATTATGTGAGTAGAAGGTAACAAAATACAATATATTCTACAATATACTCATTACCATACAAGGCCCAGGAGAGACAGTGTTTTGGGGGATGAATAGAAGAGAGGACTTTTGGGGACCGGAGGAAATAGTTCCCCAGACTGGATGTTGATTTGAGCCAAAGAATTGAGGGGCTTCTGAAGCTTATCTCTTGTTTGAGGGAAACTTTTAGAAATGTGAAATGTTCTTCTTCGAGCTCAATTCAAGTGAACTTCGTCAACATGTATAGTCTGAACTAACAAAAGTAATGATTTTATTCAAGATAAACAGCAAAAAAAGACATTGTTGAATACTGCATTTCAAGTTTTGCATGTATTAAATGTAATGCAAGAATATGACAAAAACAGGTCACATATAGGAACATTTGTCTCAGCACACAGTAAAGCACACTAAAGAGGAAAGAAAACCTTGTTTGTCCAACTAGGTGGGGGGAAGGCAATACATCTAAGCAGTATCTGAATGCATTAAGGCTTCTTTAAAGAACTCCCTTTAATGTAATAGTGGGTGGTCAAAGTCCAAATTAGAAAAACATTTTCAATAGCTGAAAAATCTGGATAGAGGCCTGCAATGAGGTTATAGTCCTGAAGAGCCATGTCAAGGAGATTCTTAAAGAGGCACAGGTGTCTTAGGTGCCTAGGAGTGCCTTTTACCAGCTTAGCCTGGTCCACCAGTTGCAGCCCCTACTGGGAGAAAGCAGATTTGGACTTACATATGACTTGGTTACAGCTGGGCTAGATTGCTGCAATGTTCTCAACAAAGGGACTGCCTTTAAAGACAGTTTGGAAACTTCAGCTGGCATAGAATACAGCTGCCAAGATACTTATGGGTTCAGATGTTCAGACCATGTCACACCAATTCTTTACTAGGTTCATTGGTTGCCTATTTGTTTCCAGGCACAAGTGCTGTTTTTGACTTTTAAAGCCCTAAACTGTTTGGACCAGTTACCTGAAGGACTGTCTGCAACCATATGGGTCCTGAGATTGGCCTAAGGGGCTCTTGCTATCTGTCCTGTTGCTAAAAAAAATTAACATTAGTTGGTACCTGGCGCAGGGGTTCAGTGCAAGGGTGTATGGTTCCCTCATAGGTCATTTTTAAGCATTTTTTTTTCATACTACTCTAACTAAACGTTTTATGTTAATTCACTGGTTTATTTTTTACCATGGTTTGTATACTGCATTTGGTTCATTAATTATTGTAAGCCATACTGTGAAGATTATACCCTAAAAGGTAGGATATAAATAAATAAAACAATGCTGATTTTCTCTCACACCGTGTTCGCTACCTACAGTATTCCTCACATCTCTGCAGTAAGCAGTAGCGGAACAGAAGTATAAAGCATCGAAGTCAGAAGAATTGGGGGAAATTAAGTACTGTTGAAGCCTATAACACATATAAAGAAGACACTATTCAATTATATTATATGTGCATTCTGCAATCCCTATGGGATCATTTATTGGTTTATACTGTATGCTTTTATCTGTACGCTGCCCTGAGATCTTAATGATATAGGGCGGGATACAAATGTTTTAAATAAATAAATAACATCTGTAAACAATTATTACTGATATCATGCTCTGCAGACTCATGACTAATGAGCCCACTTAGTGTTAGCAGTACATTTATCTACTATTTGATTTTAAATATAACGTGGTGCTTCCAATGGAGAGCTCCTAGCAAACCATTGTATAGTTATTCTGTCTTTTCCTCCTTAATGGATTTCCTATGGAAGGAAAAACAGAAGCAAGCAGTGGTGGGCAAACACAGAAGGGTTATAAGTGCATTATGGTGTCTGTACCCCCTGTAATATTCTGTGAATGAGACAGGGCAATAGAGTGATAAAAGACTGATCTAGAAGAACCCATGGAAAGTAAAGAATAAAGCTGCTTTCAGCATTTCAAATGGGACTTCTCACATTGCATCTTCACAATAGTAGTGCTACCTATTTATATTCTTAAGCTCTTGAAATCATGTGCTATGTTGCCTTTTGCCTTGCTTTCTACCTACCATGCTTATTGTTTCAACACCCATTTCAGAAAACCTTTATCAAGTTTCCTCTTTCTGTAATAGTTGAAGATTGGTGGAGTCTCCACAGGTATCTTGTGGGCAGGAGAATCAATATTAGTAACCTTGACATGCCTCTAGCCTCATTCTTCTCAGCTATATCTAATCCCATTTCTTGTGAAATTTCTACAACTTTTTTGCCATCAGTGGTATTAAGTCCTTTTATCACTACTATCAATATTGACTATTTTTTAAACTATCATTCAGCCTACTACTATTATTGACATGCTCACTAACCTTTTGCTGCAAAAGGGTTAGCGGCCTAACTATGAGTTAGTGTGTTATCTGAATAGGCCCTATGTGGATGTCACTTTAAGAAGTGTCCATAAATGTCAATCCAAAATGCTGCTACTAAGATGCTGGCAGCATCGAACATCCAATTCCAATTCTATTTTATTTGCACTGGTTACCTATTTGCCTGCACAGCAAGGGACCAATCAGCGGCTGCTGTTGTCCTGCCTAGTCTGCGGAACCTCCAACTGCCTCCTGGCAGACTCAGGCTCCCAGCAAAGAAACATCTCACCCCCAGCTGCAACATCTTTGGGGGACTGGGAGCTTAAGAGGCAGGCTCCTACAACCTGGGTTTTTGACCATCTGATCCAGCCAGGAGAGGAAGGCCTGCACAGCAAGGGACCAATCAGCGGCTTCTGTTGTCCTGCCTAGTCTGCGGAACCTCCAACTGCCTCCTGGCAGACTCAGGCTCCTAGCAAAGAAACATCTCACCCCCAGCTGCAACAACTTTGGGGGACTGGGAGCTTAAGAGGCAGGCTCCTTTGGGGGCGGGCTCAGCGCCGGGGGGGGGGGGGGACTCCAAAGGGGTTTGCCAATTTGGGGAAGCCACTTCAGGGCAGTACACAAGGGCGGGGGCCTGTCCCCTTGTTTGTTTTGTTTTGTTTCTTTTCTCCTCCCCCCCCCCTACTTTCGGCCTGCTTCCGTTTAGTCGTGTGAGGGTTCTGCCAGCCTGTCATGAACATCTGCTTTCCTGGGAGTGGAGGAGATGATGGGAGTCTGGGAGCAGCCATCACAGTTATACAGGGCAGAGGGAGATACAGGGCGGGGAGACAGCTGCACTGTCATAAGAGAGAGTGCAATGACAGGGTGTTGGTTGTCCCCAAACTTCTCCCCAATTCAAATAATTTGGATGGCCCTGGCAACAGACCTCCCGGGTTGAAATTGCTGCTGGTGAACGCCAGGTTGGTTAATGGGAAAATAACTGCTATCCAGGACTTGATCCTGGATGAGCATGCCGACCTGGCCTGTATCACAGAGACCTGGTTGGATGAAGCTGGGGGAGTTAATCTCTCTCAGCTTTGCCCACCAGGGTTCTCTGTCGAGCAGCAAACAAGGCCTGGAGGGCGGGGAGGTGGAGTGGCAGTGGTCTATCGGGATTCCATCCCCCTGACCAGGTGCCCTGTCCCACAGTCTGCAGGGTTCGAATGTGTGTATCTGAAGGTGGGTGCCCAGGATAGAATAGGGATTCTGTTGGTGTACCGTCCACCCCGCTGCTCAACAGTCTCCCTTCCTGAGCTAGCCGGGATAGTCTCAAATTTGGTGTTGGAGTCCCCACGGCTTGTTGTTCTGGGGGATTTCAATATCCATGCTGAGGCTGCCCTGTCGGGAGCGGCTCAGGACTTCATGTCCGCCATGACAACTATGGGTCTGTCCCAAGTAGTATCTGGCCCCACCCATGTTGCTGGGCACACTTTGGACCTTGTTTTCTGTGCTGGATGGGGTAACAGGGATCTGAGAGTGGAGGAACTTTATATAGTTCCGTTGTCATGGACAGATCACTACCTGGTGGGGTTTAGACTTGCTGGCACTCAGAACCTCTGCAGGGGTGGAGGACCGATTAAGATGGTCCGCCCCAGAAGGCTGATGGATCCAAATGGTTTCCTGATGGCTCTTGGGGATTTTCCTGTTGCCTCTGCAGGTGATTCTGTCGATGCCCTGGTTGATCTCTGGAATACAGAGATGGCCAGGGCAGTGGACACGATTGCTCCTGAGCGCCCTCTCTCACGTTGTGGAGCCACACCAGCCCCCTGGTTTTCCAGTGAGCTGGCAGCAATGAAATGAGTGAGACGGAGGCTAGAGCGACGTTGGCGGAAAACTCGGAGTGAATCTGATCGAACACAGGCTAGAGCCTATCTGAAGGCCTACTCTGTGGCAATTCGGGCAGCGAAAAAACTTTTTTTCTCTGCCACTATTGCGTCTGCAAAGAGCCGTCCAGCAGAGCTGTTTCGGGTGGTCAGGGGCCTTCTACACTCTGACCCCCCAAAAGTGATTTCAGACCTTTCAACAGCCTGTTGTGACCAATTTGCCCAGCACTTTGCAGACAAAATCGCTCGGATCCGCTCTGACTTGGATGCTACTGTTGATGCAGATCCAGTGGATGTAACTTTGGCACCTGCTTGTCCAGTATTATTGGATACCTTTCAATTTGCACAGTCCGATGATGTGGACAGGGTCCTTGGATTGGTGAGAGCCACCACGTGTATACTACATCCTTGCCCTTCCTGGCTTATAAAAGCTGCCAGAGGGGGACTGGCTGAGTGGGTAAGTGGAGTGATCAATGCCTCCCTTCGCCAAGGAAGGGTCCCAGCCTGTTTGAAGGAGGCAGTTGTAAGACCCACACTGAAAAAGCCCTCCTTGGCCCCCACTGTATTGGATAACTACCGGCCAGTCTCCAACATCCCATTTTTGGGCAAGGTATTGGAGCGTGTGGTGGCCTCCCAACTCCAGGGATTCCTGGATGAGACGGATTATCTAGATCCATTTCAATCTGGCTTCAGGCCTGGTTATGGGACAGAAACAGCTTTGGTCGCCTTGGTGGATGATCTTCGCCGGGAACTGGACAGGGGGAGTGTGTCCCTGCTGGTTCTGCTGGACCTCTCAGCGGCGTTCGATACCATCGACCATGGTATCCTTCTGGGCCGCCTTGCTGGGATGGGTCTTGGAGGCACTGTTTTACAGTGGCTCCATTCCTTCCTGGATGGACGGACCCAGAAGGTGGTACTGGGGGACTCCTGTTCGACTCCTTGGCCATTGGCCTGTGGAGTCCCTCAGGGCTCTGTTTTGTCCCCCATGCTATTTAACATATACATGAAACCGTTGGGAGAGGTTATCCGGAGTTGTGGGGTGCGGTGCCACCAGTACGCTGATGACACCCAACTCTACTACTCCTTTCCACCCAATTCCAAGGAAGCAGTTTCTGTGCTAAACCGCTGTTTGTTGGCAGTAATGGATTGGATGAGGGCGAACAAATTGAAGCTCAATCCAGACAAGACAGAGGAGCTCCTGGTCAGTCGAAAGGCAGATCAGGGAATAGGGATTCAGCTTGTGTTGGATGGGGTTACACTCCCCCTGAAGACGCAGGTCCGCAGCTTGGGTGTGCTTCTGGATTCAGCCCTGAGCCTGGATACCCAGGTTTCGGCGGTGGCCAGTTCATTTGCACAGTTAAAGCTAGTGCGCCAGCTGCGCCCGTTCCTAGAGATGTCGGACCTGGCCACGGTGACACATGCCTTAGTTACATCCCGATTGGATTACTGTAACGCGCTCTACGTGGGGCTGCCTTTGAAGGGTGTTCGGAAACTCCAGCTGGTTCAAAGAGCTGCAGCCAGATTGTTGACCGGGGCTGGTTACAGGGAGCAGACAACTCCCCTGTTAAAACAGCTCCACTGGCTTCCAGTCTGTTTCCGAGCACAATTCAAAGTGCTGGTTATGACCTATAAAGCTCTATATGGTTCAGGTCCAGGTTATTTGAAGGAACGTATTCTCCCTTATGAGCCTGCCCATGCTTTGAGATCTTCTGGAGAGGCCCTTCTTTTAGTCCCACCTTCTTCACAGGCACGCTTGGTGGGAACATGGCAGAGGGCCTTCTCGTTGGCTGCTCCGGTGCTCTGGAACTCTCTTCCTGGGGAAGCTAGGCTGGCTCCCTCCTTGATGGGCTTTCGGAAGCAGGCTAAAACTTTTTTGTTCAAGCAGGCCTTTGGAGAATAATCCAGCCCTCCATCTATGTTAATGTTTTATAATTTTGTTGTGTATTTTTTAATTGTTTATGGTTTTGTTTCCCTCCCCCCCCATGTATATTTTAAACTTTGTAAGGCCGCCTTGAGGCCCAGCATTGGGCAAAAGGCGGGATACAAATAAATATAATAATAATAATAATAATAATAATAATAATAATAATAATTTTATGCCCAATCTAAGGTTACAACCTTACCTTTAAAACCATAAATGCCCTTGAGTCTGTATACTTAATGAACTGACTGCCTTTTCCCATTTGTGCCCTCCTGTACACTCTGTTCAACATATGAGGACTGATATACTGTCCCACTGACTGAAATTCAGCAGTGAAAGAACATTTTCAAGTCATAGCCCTGGTATTATGGAATGTTCTGTGCAAGGAGGCCCATCTGGATTCATTACTGTCTACCTTCCATCACCTGGTTAAAACATTGTGAGATGTGTGCAGCTGCCATTTTTAATACGCAATCCTTGCTTAAGAGTTGTTGTATCGTGCAAGCCTGGCAAGCCTGGTTTATGTGAGAGTTAAACAATCCTCACTTACTAATGGCCTATATTAGGGTTATCGACATGTTGTTCAATCCTCACATAACTCATGCTTGCCAGGTTCACATGACACAATAACCCCCAAGTGTGGGTTGCATATGAAATGCGGTGCCTGTGAGCCATGCTGTTTATTGTGGGTTAAATAACTCATGACAAGCCCAGTCTATAATGGACTGCAGTATCTCTTCAGCGATCTTCACAATTACCTCACTGTACCCAACTTACTATTAGTGACACTATTGGATTTTATCCTACCAACATTTCAAATTTTTGAGATCAAAAATCAGCTGTTAGCAAACAATAGATTTAGAGGGCTAAACTATGCACTATATGGAAACACACGTAACAACAGTCCAATAACCCAATTTAACTAGCTCCTCTGTGGCTAGCCTCAACACTGAACGTAGTATAGGATGTGCAAAAAAAAAAAAAAAGTTCATCTTACACCAATGAATAACATGTGCACCTAAGCAGTGAAATTGTGTTCCGTAAGCATCATAAATAAATAAATAAATAAACTTAAATTAATTCTCTTGAGTCCTGTAGGATCAAGTAAAGACATCAGAATATGAGTCTATTTGGAAGTTTTGGCTGTAGATCCTTGTAAGAGTTGAAATTCACCAGCACACCCTAATAAGATCAAGCAATTTCAATGAGACTGAATACCAAAGCTCTTTGTCACTTTCCTTTGTACCTTAAGAACTTGAAGCATACAAAGAAACATTTGCAGACTAATTTGTCACAACAAGTACAGCTTTAAAAGACATGATCTAAGGCACACCACCCTGTAGATTAAAGGGCAATTCATATCTAATAGTTTTCAGGCAGTTCTTTAATGAGGAGATTAAATTGCGGTGAAAAACAACTTCAACTCACTGGTGTCTCATGCCACTACATGTTTAGCAGCCTTGTAGAAAATATCAAGTATGCCTTGTTTTGTACCAATGAGGCTTTACAAAGAAAACGAAAAATTTCCTTACGGGATGATGCCAAGAGGTCCATCTAAACTGTCTTCAGTACTCCCAGGAAATTTCTTAGAAAAAACCAGCCCTAAATGATTACCAACCAGGGACGCATTTTCAAAATTTGGAGGAAAAAGTTAAACTTATAACATAGGAAATTGCCTCATGCAGATTCAGACCATTGGTTCATCTAACATGGTATTATTTATACTGACATGCAGTGGCTCTCCAGAGTTTCAAGCAGGTGTCTTTTTTAGCCCTACTTCAAAATGCTAGGGATTGAAATTGGTATCTTCTGCATGCAAAGCATGGGCACTACCACTGACGTACAGACTCTTCCCTACGTATGTAATTAAAAGCGCATTCACAATGTTTTACTTCAAAATAAAGCCAAGACCAGAAAAGCCCATTTTTTCAAGATTTGCATTAGTCCTATTGAGTAATAACTAGTTGAACACACTGTCAAGAAGAATGATTTTAAAAGTCTCAACTCAATTCATGAAAAGTAGTGAATTGAAAATATTACTGATAATGTACAAAAGACTTTTGTAAACCACAGGCTTGATAATATACAATATTTAAACTTTAAGCAACATGTATTTCTGTTTTGTCCTTGTACATATTTGTTAAAGCATCTTAACAATGGAAAAACTAAGACGTTCATGAGAAATGTGCCTCTGATAGAAATCATCACTAGCAACACTCAGAACTCTTTGTCCAATTGTATTGACAGACTAAAAATGTGGAAAAATCATTGTTACTTACTTTTCTCCGAAGAACTTCTTCCAGAATTCTGCAGCATCTGCTTTAGTGATACGAAAGTTGTCTCCCTGGAACTGGCCATTAGGGAAGATTGCCTTGATTTCTGCAAGCATGTGACTGAAGATGAGGGACAGCTTTGTGAGGTTTCGTCTGTCAATAAAATAAAACAGAAAAAAACTAACTAAACACAAATGTGCCAAGGAAATTCCCTGTTTATATGTCTGCCACAAAAGAAAACTAAGACACAAAATGGAAAAATCCAAGCAGCAAAATAAGTGTCCCATGCATTTATGTTTAATAGCGTATTCACACAATTGCAAAATGCTTTAGAAAATATTTTCTGAATAATAATGTCACTTCTTTGGAATACTTCAGTTTCTAGATATTCAGCTTCCCAATAACAAATCACCATATAAGTCAATCCAGTTAACAGCTCATAGTTGGCATGTTAATTCTCTTCTTACTGCTCCAACATCCTCTTCTCATTTACCAATTCTTTCCCCATGACCAAGCTGAACACAGACTATGCACAACTGCAAGCTAGCCTACTAGTATGGTTGCTACTTCAAGTGAGTATTTATTTATTTTATTTATTTATTACATTTTTATACCGCCCTGACCTTTTTATAACTTGAGAAGCTTTTGTAACAAAGCCTCCTACCTCTCAATCACAGTATAATGGAAAGGTCTCAACAGTCTTCAGAGGAGACATGTGGCTTAAGGAAAAAAATTAGGAAAACATGTTTATTTTATTTATTATTGCATTTATATCCTGCCTTTTTTCCTCCAAGGAGCCAAAGGCAGCGTACATAATCCTCCTCCTCTCCATTTTATCCTCACAACAACAACCCTGTGAGGTAGATTGGGCTAAGAGTCTGTGACTGGCCCAAAGTCACCCAGTGGGTTTCCATGACTGAGTGGGGACTAGACCCCGGATCTCCCGACTCCCAGTCCAACGCTCTAGTCGCTACACCACACTGGCTCTCCCCTTTTTCTATGATGGTCTTCTCATTCATGCAGATTTCCACCACAGACTACAAAGCCATCTTCAAATCCACAGCAGAGAATATGACTTTTAAAAATGTCTTTAATACATGTCATTAATTTTTTAACTCTATCAAAACAACGTTTGCTGCAGGAACATAGTTTCAAATTTATATTGTTATTCAATATGCCTCATGGACTATGCGCATTTGTTAGTGTGGTCATTTTAAAATTGATCAGAACTATGCTACTTCATGGAGATGAAAACTGAACTTTCACTTTCTCTTTTCAACAGGAAATCAAAACTGTAAGAGCACACAGTACTAATCATTGGTACAATGGAAACATTCTAATACACTTTTGTTGTCGATGCATTTTTTAAAAAATTAAAAAGTATTTTAAAATTAAAGCACCTTATTGGCCTACCTAAAGCTTTACCTTTTTCCAATGAATTACATCTAGAATTCATCATACTACAACTGGGTCCACTGAAGTCAATTGGACTTTAAGTTAGTTATTATGACTTAAGTCTGGATTGAACCCGTTATTTCAAAAATAAAATTTGCCTAAATATATGAAAGCATATGGGGAAATTCACATAAATTAAGTATCAGTGGCTTGGCTACTGGCTCATGAACTCTTGCAGTTTTCATAATCTGTGTGATTCAAAAGTTAAAAACAGTGGACATTTAAAAAAAAAAGTACACAAAATTTAAAACCATCAAAAATATAAAAACAACAGTATAGGTGGCCACTGTAAGGAGTCAGCACTAGTCAGCAGAGAGAACTGACCTGATTTGTAAGTCACAGGTCCCGTTCACATGATCAAAATAAGCCACAGTGTTTTGTTGCACACCGTGGCCCATGATGGACATGATTTACAAAATCACTGCCTGCTATGGCTTATCGTATCACCTGAACTGGGTGGCATAGTTTGTTGGAGAATCAAAGAACCATCAAATAACCCTACAGCGGCCCATAAGTTATTTGAGGGTTGTTTAACTCTTCAGACAGCCATGCTGTCCAGTTCAGAAGATATAATAAACTTCACCCCAATGGCAATTATGCAAATTGCACCTAGCATGCTCCACAGCTACATTTTGAGGTGTTAACCCTTGTTTTGATGGCACGAACTGGGGCTAAAAAACTCCTTAGTTGTTTATTGACAGATTTTCTGAGAAATGAATTGAATTTACAAATGAAAGTGAATCTCATTTTATACCACACCTCAGTGTTCAATTATATTATTTAGGGTCTGTGAACACATTAAGCCAATGTTAGGGCAAAATTGTTTTCCACAAAGTGCATTCTAAAATTTTTGAATGTACAAAACATACAATTTCAAATTCATTCTTGCAGAGCCATTTTTTTCTGGTTTAGCCAAATGAAATTGAAGCATATTTATCCTAACCGGCAAGTTTAACAAGAAATGCCACACAAAAAGATTTTACCAGCTCCAACACTTACATTCGCAAATCTGGCAAACTACTTTCTTGTGAAAAAAATGTTACTTGCTCTAGACAAGTAGCAAACTACAATGCTAGACTTGACCTCAGCTTAGAAGCATGCATCTTTTTCAACAACTGATACACATCAATCATTTTTCACCAAGGTGGATTGACTTAAATCAAGGTGATTTAAAGCATTCATTTAAATCAGGTTTTTCTCTTTATAATTAAACCACTGATTTATATCAAGTTTGCCACTGACAGTTCTTCACCTTATTTTTTAAACGATGGCGCAAATCTGATCACTAAAATATGTTATTTACAACACAATACAGCATTTTGGAATGTCAAGGAGGATAAGTTCCTAATTAGGGTCTCTCTTATGCCCATTTCATTTCATTTATTACATTTCTATACCACCCGACAGCTAAAGGTCTCTGAATAGTTTACAGAGATTAAAAACCTTAAGAATTATATGCAAACATATAAAGAGGCACCTGGAGCCATGGCATATTTCCTGTTGGCCAAAGTGAAGGGGAATATAAGAACTGAAAGCTGTGTCCATACTAAAATGTCTTACTTTTTCTTTCCATTTCACTCCATATTTTTCACTCTACCTCTGACCACCCTTTCCTATATTGTCTCTCTGTACTCATACCATGATTGGCTCAGCTTGTGTCTTTACACGTGTATTATTATTATTATTATTATTATTATTATTTATTTATTTATTTATATAGCACCATCAATGTACATGGTGCTGTACAGAGTAAAACAGTAAATAGCAAGACCCTGTCGCTTAGGCTTACATTCTAATCTAACAAACATACGGCAGTATCTTATTCAGCCCTACCACTAACATAGATTACATTGTGCCAGCAAGTGACCTCTAGTGTAATGCCTAATGTTGCTGGTTCAATGAGTTTTCCCTGAAGCCTGTCACACCAGCAAACACCATGGGCTTTGTGTTGCACTAGTGGTTCTTATGCTAGCACACCATAAGTTATATTAGTGGTAGTGTAAATTTCTCAATAAAAATAAACCCACGCAAAAAACACCCCCACATATACACATTAGTGGTAGTTTCTGTTAGATATTACCCATAGGAAGCTGCCATATACCAAATCAGACCACTGGTCCATATAGCACAGTATTGTTGACACTGACAAGCAGTGATTTTCAACAGACCCGTTTGAAATTTTACCCTTTATCAATTAAGACACAGCAATACCTAAACCTTGGAATTTAGTAATTTGGGTATACTAATCAATTGAGTATTTATGACCACAATACATTCTGTAAAGTGCAAATACATTAAAGGTAACATAACATATAGCTAACAGCTACAGTGATTTTACCAAAGGCATTTAACTCAGTAGATAAGCTGAAGGCACATTTGAGCAGGATGAGTGAGAAAGAGGGCCTTCTTTGTGGCTGCATTTAGGATTATTGTCCCATGCCTTGCCCCAAGAAGTACACCTGGCTCCCTTGCTGGTTTTTGCCAGTTGCTGAAGACCATTTTATTTTGGTAGGCTTTTATTAGATGTGGCAGGTAATGTTCTTATGTTTTGTTTTGTTTTTAACTGCTGAGCCTGTTTCCTTATTTTATATCGTTATTTTTATATATATAAAATTGTCGTTTTTAAATGTAAACTGCCACAAGTCTTGAACATGCGCATGATAAGGTTCCTGCGTTTTTGTATTTTTAGCTAGATGGTCCTCTGAACTTGTCCAGCTTGATGACTTCTTTGTGGGAGGATATGGGAATGCAGCAGATGCATGGCCTCTCCTTTCCCCCTCCCCACCCACCATTACATCCCCATATTCTTTCCCCATCCTCTTCCAAGGTTGCAAGATTGCTGTGGAAGAGGAACCACCATGGAGATTTCCATGGCAGTTTGGAGGAGTGGGGGAAATCCAAGTGGATATTCTTCCCACCCCATTGCCCAATGTAACTTCACTTATGGATTTGGGGTCCCTGGGGCACTCTACCAGAGACCATAGGATGGCGCTTTCTTTTTTCATAAAACACTGGTATTATCAAAAAATTGAAATATGTATCTATGTCAAATTAAACAAACAAAAACCAAGTGACTTACAATTTTCATTTTTTAAAAAAATTAGCTAATAAGGCGTTTTTCCAAGTCAGAGTGATGTTCACAATGACTTGAACATTTGAAGACTCTTTCAGATGAGCTTATGCTTTGAGAAGATTGATTAGCGAGTTATTTACGATTAGAGATTGCTGCTTAGTACAGGGTTGGAATACCATTATCTCTAGTTGTTCCTCTTATATATTTTTTGTTGTTCTGATCACATTCTTTTTATCTAGTAAAACCTAATATTTCACTTATGAGCATGCTTCTATCACTTTCAGCAGCTTTTCTACTGAAATCACATTTACTAGTGAAATGAAAGCAGTTTATTTTAAAGGTGTTTCTCCTGTACTTTGCATCTCCACTGAACCTTTTATGATGTGTTGATTATCAGATTTGTTTTTTAAAATCAGGTTTTTTTTCTTAAAATGGGAGGGAAGAGAGAGGGGAAGAATTTGTCACACTTGAGGTAATGTATCATAAAACAACTTTGTAACCTTCTATAACAGTGGAAACCTATGTCACTGGGTTGCAGACAAGAAATGAGGTATCACAAGAATTTGGGACACTAGTTCTGCTATTAATAATACTAGAATGAGCATGCTATGATTAGTGAACAAACCCAAACATATGCTTAGCGCCTGATCTAACTGACTTCACTGCTGCCATTTGCAAGGATTTATTTCTTTTAACAGGGTAGCTTCTGATGCTACACAGGAATGGAACAGAATAAGACAGCCGTCCATTAAACTTCTCAACACAGATGAGTGCTCAGACCCTCTTGTGACCCCCAGAAGCACAAGATAGCCTTCTCTGAAGCTTTCATTTATACTTTGGTGTGGAAAAAGAACCTGTAGAAATCTTTTGTCAGTGGCCAGGTTTGGATGATCATTGAGGGAAACATTGCAGCATCAGGTTTTTTTCTATGACCCCTCACCTGCATACCTGTTGCACAACTGAGATTACCCTAATTACCTACCTAGCATTGCTGGTTTCCATGTCAACCAAACCCAGTGTAGAGTGTGGCTGTAGTGACTTTTCATCCACATTATAACCCCTATGTTAGGATAGGCGAAAACTAACTACACTCATGCCACATTCTGATGACATGGCAACCCATGACGTGATCTAGGCAATCAGGGTAGTTCCAGTTGCACAACCAGCACACATAGAAACAACCAATAACAGCATTGTTTCCCCCACTGATCATCCGAAGCCAGCCATTATCATTTTCAAGCTATAGCACAGCTTAAAACATTATAGCGAAACAGTGAATAGCGCAAGCCACGTTCCTCATTTCTGCAATGTCTGATGCTGTAGTAAAATGAAAAAAGGTCTGCTAAGCTAAATAGCATAATATAAGACATTACATTATGTTATACACATACACATAAATGAAAGGAGAAGCATATTCATAAGCAAAAAAACTAAACACTCATACTCATAATATAAGATATAACCCCTACATATTAAAATGTTACAGCTCAGTTCTACAGTTAGTTTTTTTATAGGTCACATTACATCTTCTGTAACATTTTTACATAATCTGCAAATGGCAGAAAGTAATAAGTATGGGAACACATGCATGTATGCTGGCTAAGAGGATCCAAGGGAAATGCTTGCCAAAAAGTAGCTACCTAGGAAGAGCCTGAAACCAAGGGTCCATCTAATCCTAGGAAACCCATATTCTCTCAGCATTTTAACAGTCTGTAAATTAATGTTAACTTTGCTGTTTTAAATTTGTATTCCTGCACTGCTGCTGATTTTATCCTGGTTGTGCTTTCATATTGTACTTTACATCAAGTTTTCATACTGTTGCTTTATACTTTGAATGGTTTACTTTTTGTGAACCACCCAGGGAGCTTCGGCTATTGGGCAGTACAAAAACGCAACAAATAAATAGTCATACTTAGAGTAGACCCATTGAAATCAGTGGGACTCAAGTAAGTCATCAGTAACAAGTCCTAATAATTTTAGTGGATCTACTGTGTCTACACCTTACCCATAAGTCTACACCTTACTCATAAACAAGAAATACTAAGTATATCTTACAAATGAAAATATATATTATAACAACATAGGCAACTTAGAAATGTGAAAATAGTTTTAGGAACACAATGGAGTTTTAGATTGAGGAAAAGGGACTAACACTTTTTGGTCTTGGAGAAAACTTATCTTAATTCCACCATGTTAACACTTGCAAATTTCAGATCATGCCTCAGGACCACAACCACATATGCTGATTTCTAAACCCTCTTGTAAAATAGAGGGGAAAATAAAGAATTCAATGCTTTCTTGTGAGGCCTTAGCTAGACCTAAGGTTTATCCTGGGATCGTCCCTGCCTGCTCCCGGGATATCCTGTGTGTCATTTACATGAACAGGGATGACCCCGGGACAATCTCAGGATAAACCTTAGGTCTAGCTAAGGCCTAAGTGATCCATATTCCGATTATTCTCTTTTCCTCCCTTTTTCCTAATATTCCATCCCATTCCAAACCCATTGGCTTTCGAACTCCTTGTTCTTTTACACCTCTCCATCCACCCATTTTATTCTAACACCCCTCTATTTGCTCTAACACTTTCCTCCAAAACTCTCACACAATCCCTTGAAACAGTCTGTTCCTCCCCCAGTTATCCCAAGCTGAAACTTGTTTGTCCCTCCACTTTCTACCCTTTCACCCATGATCAGCTACACACACAATTTTCTATGCATCCCACTGAACCTAAACATCACTATTGACTTTAAATTTTTGATTATATGAAACTCCCACCAAGTTAACATGTTATTCTAATTCCCCTGAGGTGTGATTTTAATTCATTTAAATACTTCTGTAATAAATAAAAGAATCACTTTCAAAGACCTTGCTGTGGTCTCTGACGCCCTTAGCTTTTGGGTATCAAGTTATCCTATGTGTCCAATGTTTAATGCCAAAAGATCCCTCAGGTATGTGTTTTGTTTACATGTATATGAGATGCATGCCCATGTAAATTAAAGCATACTTTGTAATACAGTTATGGACACTAGTTGCTGATAGACCTAATTATCTCTTAAAGCCATCTAAGCTAGTGTCCATCACCACATCTTGTTGCAGGAAGTTCTTTAAGTGAATTATGTGTGAAAAAAACACCATAAAGAGAGAGCCAATGTGGTATAGTGGCTAGAGTGTCGGACTGGGAGTCGGGAGATCCGGGTTCTAGTCCCCACTCGGCCATGGAAACTGACTGGGTGACTTTGGGCCAGTCACAGACTGCCAGCCCAACCCACCTCACAGGGTTGTTGTTGAGAGGAGGAGGAGGAGGATTATGTATGCCACTTTGGGTTCCTTGCAGGAAAAAAGGCGGGATATAAATGCAGTAATAAATAAATACATTGCCAATCGATTTCATTAAGGAAAGGCTTCCTGAAACAATGACATTTTCAGGAGGTGCTGAAAGGAATACAAAGTTTATTTATTTATTTATTACATTTCTATACTGCCCAATAGCTGGAGCTCTCTGGGTGGTTCACAAAAATTAAAACCATTCAAAGTATAAAACAAAAGTTGGCACCTGCCTGACCTCCAGAGCCAGGGAATGCCACACAGTGTGGGGGCCACTACACTGAAGGCTCTTCCCCTGGTGGACTCCAATTGGAAGATGGGTCTATGTGGAACCACCAGGAGCATGCCCTCGGATGACCTCAGTGACCAGACAGGTTGGTAGGGGAGAAGGCGTGCCCTCAGGTATCCTGGTCCTAAATTGTTTAGCACTTTGTACACAAGTACAAGAACCTTAAATCTGGCCCAGTAGCGAATAGGCAGCCAGTGCAGTTCCTTCAACAGAGGAGTTACATGCTGGAAAGGGGCAGCTCCAGACAACAGCCGAGCTGCAGCATTCTGCACTAGCTCCAGCTTCCAGAGAAGCTTTAAGGGCAGCCCACATAGAGCACATTGCAGTAATCCCATCTTGAGGTTACCAATGCCTGTACCACCGTGGCCAAGCTATCCCTGTCCAGGAAAGGCCATAGTTGGCAAGCTATGTAAAAGGCACTCTGAGCCACCATGGCCAATTGAGCCTCCAGCGACAGAAATGGATTTCTTTGTCTAGACAATGCTAGACAAAATCTTGAGGTTACCAATGCCTGTACCACCATGGTCAAGCTATCCCTGTCCAGGAGAGGCCGTAGTTGCCGAACCAACCAACATTAGAAGTCATTTCAAGAAGTAACTAGGGGAAGAAACATAGCTAGGTCTTATACTTCTTGTGATCAAACATATAGAAATGTTTATTGTCCAAAGTGTGCATGTGTGTATGGGAACAGAGGCAACTAAAACAAAGGTAGAAAATTAAATGATATAAGGGAGAGGGGGAACCAATTGATCCTTCGGCTATGTCTCAGCTCAGGTCTAGGCTCTTGGTCCTGACTTGACAGAAAACCATCCCCTGTGTTGTGCTCCTTAAGCATTATTCTCAGATTTGTATGTCTCTGTTCTTCCCTGTTATCAAATATGTGAAGGCTTAGAAAAAGGGAAGAGGGGAGAATAGAAAAACACCCAGCATTTTCTCCCAAGGGATTTTTGAAAGAATTGTAAAATAAATAAATAAAAAAACTGAGTTTTTTTCTGAGCATTTCTGATTTCCGCCCCCCCCCCCCCCCCCCAGGCCTTCACATCTCTAGTCTCAGCAACCAAACTGTGTTTTTAGCACTTCAATAGTATGCCACAACAGCCTGCTTAGTGATAATTATTATTATGCAGTGTTTTTTAAGATGCACAAAGATTTTATATACTATTCCAGATTTGTTATTTTTTTATTACAAATATATGTATTAATTAACATTCATATGACACTTCATAAATAACGATATTTCAAAAAGACCTATAAACAAAATCAAACTAGTACAAATCTCAATAAGTTGCTGCATAACTGATTTAAAGATATGTCTGTCAGCCAAGGCTATTTCATTCTGAGATTGGGGTTTTTATTACGCAATGCGCTACTATGCAGTTTTGTTGTATGTCTAATATAACTTAGAGTTTAGTGAAAAGCAGCCAATCCAGTGTTTCAAGTATACAAGCCTTGAATAATGCAAGCCTCCTCCATTTGCCACCTCTGAAAGGGTAGAACATGTGCTGAAAATAAGAACAGATGAAATCTGATGATTAAAATAAACTAAATGAATTTATTTTAGTCATTTAAAAAACTTATGTTACTTTGAGACAAAGAAAGCCCACTGTCAGCAAGAGCCAGGAAAAGTGGGAGGAGGATAGATGCAATTCTACCTCCTGTTCCTCCTTTTTTAAAAAAACAAATTTACTTAAACCAGCCACTGAGACTGTGTAGCTGACTTACCACAGCAGTGGGTGGGAATGGCGACAGAGAGACCATAGGATCTTGTGGATGTACAAGTGTAGTTGCTGTAAAGGTATCACACTCGCAATTAAAATTTGGGTCAGAAATTGCAATCATTTTTAATGAGAGTGGGGCATATTGTATAAATAAAAATAAAGAAAATATTTTTATCTATATAAATAAAAATGTAAATGTCCGTTCGAAACAGACGTTATATCTCCGAAAGTTCTTCACCGATTACTTTGAAATTTTGACACAATGTTGCATTCGAATACGCGAGCGTTGTTATGTAACTATGTTCTATATGGGGTCAAAGGTTTGTCTTAAAATCGAAGAAATAGGCCTCCTCAAAACCAGTCCTGCTGATCATTGTGACATCGCCAACCAGTAGGCCAATCCGCTGCCTCTGACTCTTCTCCTATTTGCATGTTTTCTCACAATTGGCTGAGTGAATATAGATGTCACACCTGTGACAGTTACACGTTCTGAAGAAAGGTAACTGCCAGGAGTTTCCGCTAACCCTCTCACCGTAAAAACATCCTTTTTAAAAAACCAAACAATCTGCTTTACTTCATCCAAATAATGCCTCGCAGAAGATCACACTTAGGTCGTCGTACTCGCGGAGCGGAAGCACTGCGACGAGAAATTGCAAATCAGACTGAGGAAGAACGGGCATCAACAAACGAGAAAAAAAGAAAAAGAATGCCTCAAATACGTGCCAAGGAATCAGCCAAGCAACGTTCAGCCAGACTTGAGGATGCACGGTTGCGAGCACGGCAATCGCGTTCTACAGCTTCAGATCTGAGAGCGGCTGAAAGACGTCAACGAGAAACAGCACATCAGCGTCAAACACGACTCCGTGGTAAACAATCACACGATTACAATCGCCTTGCATTCCGGTACAACCCAGCTGATGATTATAGTTTGAGGCGGCATGTTCTCATCGGCACTATGACTGAAGTGTGTCCTTATTGCAAAGCTCTTAAATTTAATGGAGAAACAAAAGGAATGTGTTGCGCTGCTGGAAAAATTAAACTGCCTCAACTTGGAGAACCACCAGAGCCATTACAAACTTTGCTTGCCAGATATACCGCAGAATCAAAGCATTTCCTATCTAACATCAGGAAATACAACTCATGCTTCCAAATGATGTCGTTCGGCGCAGAAATTATCACAGCTCCATTTATGCCAACTTTCAAAGTCAAAGGACAAATTTATCATAAAGCCGGCTCCTTCCTTCCGTTTCAAGATAGTCAACATAAATTCCTACAAATGTATTTCATTGGTGATGGCAATGATGAATTGAATGCACGCTGCGGAATTTACACCGGCATAAAAAGGTCCATCGTTTCAAAACTGCAACAGCTACTTCACGAAAAAAATAATTTAGTACATTTGTTCAAAACTGCAATTGACATGATGCCATCTGATACACACAAGATTGTTATTCATGCTGACAAAACGCCTGCTGGAAAACATGTGCAAAGATTCAATGCTCCAACTATAGACGAAGTGGCAATTGTTATAGTCGGAGATCAATCTTGACAGGACCTTTCAAAGGTGAAGATGTCCTCATTCCTCGCATTCCTATGATTCCAACAGATATGCCATTTCAATTTAAGAGATTGCAATTCCCAATTCGATTGGCGTTTGCAATCACCATCAACAAAGCTCAGGGCCAATCTTTAGAATTGTGCGGTTTAGATCTAGACACAGATTCTCACATGGACAATTTTATGTTGCGTGTTCTAGAGTCGGCAAACCAGACAATCTCTATATCTACACAGACAATGGAACAACTAAAAATATTGTATATCCACAAGCATTGTGAAATTAAACATATTAGAAACATCCGCTTTGTCTTTTCTTTCTTTTCAATTTAACCAGACTGAGCCACAGCAACGCGTGACAGGGTACAGCTGGTATATAAATAAAGCTTCTTGGGCCTTTAACAAATGGGTTCAAACAAAAAGAAATGTGATTTCGACAACCTTAGGAAACCCCAGCTATTCAACAGCTGAACTCAGATATAGTTCCAGAAGCAGAGAGGTGTTGCAGAGCACCTCTCTTAACACATCAAATTCTAACTGATACAAACTACTCCCTCTAAGTGTGCCAGCTCTCACCTCTCTTTCAACTTACCACAGGAAAGAAGACAGGAAACGTGTTCTCAATAGGCTGCATTCTGTTTGACCCTATTAGCCTTAGAACTCAATAATTCAAACTCATTGCAAGAGTTTAACGCAGAGCTAGAAGTTATGAAGTTTTTAGCTTGATAATTAAATGATGGGACATTTGGGATTTTGCGCAACTGTGCAGTACTCTCAAGTTCCTACTATTTTTTTAGTATTCATACTATACAAATATTATACAATACAAACATTAGCATATAAAATGCAATTCTTACTCAACACTAAATTTGCTTGGGATTAATACATACTCTGTTAATCAGGAGGGTCAGTGTATTCACAGTGCCATACCCATAGCTATGCTTAGCAGTTCCCAACATTTGTCCCAGGTAGAGATCAATAGCTACAAGATACTTTGAAACTCAGGAGGCGTATAAATTATACCATATTTTCTGCTTCTCCCTCATCAAACAGCTCAGGGAAGGGTGTTCTAGGGGGTGAGTGCCACCACTTTGAAATATTACATGGCAAAATTCTGGTGGTTGCAGAAATTGTTTGTTGCAGCAAGGCCTCCTCTGAAGATCTTAACGCTCAGCTGAGGATGTATAGGGGAAGGCAGTCTACTAGGTATCCTGGTCCCAAGTTGTTTAGCGTTTTGTATGCCAATAACATAGCTCTGAACATGGTTTGGTAGCTAACAGGCAGCCAGATACAGCTAATGTTTGAAGATAGCTTTAATGACATAGAAAATCTGTCTGAAAAAGGGTTGCAAAAAGATAGAAGTCCCTTAAAAAAAGATAGAAGTCCCTTAAAATGTGGCAACTCTAGTTAAAAGGTAGTTAATATTAGTAGTTCTTCTTTTCTAAAAGTTTATTATCAACATGGTTCCAGTAAATGGGATCCTCCCTTCCCCGTCTGCCAAAAAGACACACTAAGTTGGGTTTTATACCTTGAATGCACTGAGTTTGAAGTTATTTCTTTATTTCATTTTAGTTTGAAAGTATGTATGCGTTCCCACAAAGTACGTCCGCTAAAGCAGCAGTTGCTTCTTCAAGTGTTTGCACCATCAAAACAAAACCAGGAATCTTAAATAAGAATATGCTACTTTTAAGTCTTATTATCTAGGGTGAACATATGAAAAGGAGGACAGGGCTCCTGTATCTTTAACAGTTGCATAGGAAAGGGAATTTCAGCAGGTGTCATTTGTACATATGGAGAATCTGGTGAAATTCCTTATTCATCAAAACAGTTAAAGGTGCAGGAGCTATACTATGGTGACCAGATTTAAAAGAGGGCAGGGCACCTGCAGCTTTAACTGCTGCGATGAAGAGGAAATTTCACCAGGTTCCCCATATATACAAATGACACCTGCTGAAATTTACTTTTCAATACAACTGTTAAAGATACAGAAGCCCTGTCCTCCTTTTCATATGGTCACCGTATATTACCAGAAATCTACCAGAACAATTTTGCTCATTTTTTTTTGTTTTAAACTGAAGCTTGGGCAGTGTAGATGTAAAGAAAATTTGAAAGTACAATGCTTAAGCTTTAACAGCAATTAATTATCTCTGTGCCAAACAGGTAGGCCAGCTTCTCTGCCAGCAGGATGACAGACAGCCCTGCTTGGCCAATCAGTGTGAGAAGGCAGGGCCCAGATGGAGCTGCACAGTTAAGCTCTCACCGCCAGTGAGGAGGGGAAGGGGACACTGGTGGCCAATCAGGACGTGCAAGGGAGGGGGTGGGGCAGGGCTGCACTGCATGCTATTTGCGGAGAGGGAGATTCACCATGCATGAGCTAGATTTGCATTCTTTATGAGCCGTTCTGAGCTGAGCAGGACTAAGAGCACCCATGCTGACATGGTCTTTACACTAGTATGAGAGACAAGACAGAGAAAACACACACACCACCTCTTCCTTGCAGCCACAGTTCTATGCATGTTTAGCCAGAAAAAGGTTCTACAACATGCTGGCTGGGGAATGCAGGGAGTTGTTGAACTTCTTTCTGGCTAAACATGCATAGGATGTTCAGCGTAGGATTGTGCCCTTACACAACTAAATCTAAAAAGCAAGATAGAAGAGTAGTTCTCCATTTATAATAAAGGAGAAGCCATGATTTCACAAGCAGAATCGTTTCATACAAGAGTATTGCCATTGCAGCACAGTGTTATGCTATGCCGGTTTACTCAAAAGTAAGTCCCATATTTATTTTTTACATTTCTATGCCACCTAATAGCTGAAGTCACATGGTGTTCAATGAGGCTTACTCCCTAGTAAGTGTGTTTAGGATTGCAGCCTTAGTTATTTAATGCTTCAAAGCTATGTTTTAAGTGACTCCTTTGGAAAATATAAGAAATGAGCTCTACTCCAATATTTGGTGAAACTATGGGTTAGATCCTAAACTGCAGGCATTAAACTCTGTACAACTTTTTCTTCCTGTATTCACTGTAGCCACACCACTCACCCCACCAGCCAAAAGCTGCTCAGGAAACAGAACAGAACAATGGGGCATAAGAGGGAATTAGCAGAAACTTGGAGGGGAGCACCTTGTACAAATTGAAGTGCCTTCCGTTCACCTAAAAGCATCTTTGGATGTAATCCAATGTTTTACAGCCTGTTCATGCTAATTATGTTTACATTAATGACAGTCATTACTCACACCTTCAGGACACTAGTACTAGGGACTCCTCCATATTTAACTGGAAGAGATTTAAAAAAATTTTAAAAAGCAAATATCTAACATGCAAAGAGCTGGTCTTAACTGACCTATTACGAAGTATACTGAATGTACCAGATTGTAAAAAAGGCATCAGGTTATAGAAAAGTAGCAATGTAAATATTAATTAGCCAAAAAATCCATTAGGTGATGGCTGGGGATTATGGGAGTTGTAGTTCAACACATATGGAGGACACCAGTGTGGAAAATGAGGAAATGTTAACAAATCCACCAAAATTGTATTTCTGAGCCCTTTAAGAACACTCTAGTCTTCAAACACACAAGGCACAACATCTGCTGATGAAAGAAAAAACAATTCAGAACATATGAAAAACAGTTACAAAGAACTAACATGGCATTGATAATTCAGAAGGAGCTTTTTCCTTTTGAAAGTTACAGTACAGTATATCACTTAAGTTTTGTTCAAAAATTTAAACTGTTTATGGCCCAGTTTACACATCATGTGAACAAATGAGGAGCAAGCAAACTGACTGCTCCTGCTGCAAACTGGAAGAGCTAACCAACCCAGAGATGCTCCATCCCTGGATCATTTATCGAGACAATCAAATGTGTAACACTGTATTCTTGTGGGTGAACCAACCCAGAGATGGAACCCCATGGTATAATCACAAGGTAGAATTCCTTCTTCTCTTTGCTTCTTTGTCGAAGACAAAATGCAAAGTCTCAATCCTGATACAGCATGAACAAAGAGACATTTGGAAAACCAAATGGCAGAAATTTTTAAATAAAAAAAATCATTTGGGATCCTTATAAAATGAGCCAAACTGCAAGGTAGAAGGCTAAAAAAAATCCTGTGTACCACACATATAGTTTGTCAAAATTCCTTACATTTAGTCTTTCCTTAGATACAAAAAGAGAAATGGCATGTACACATGTGTTAAAGTGTATGGTTACTACTCAAAAGATCATGTCATGGATGTCCAACTGCAAATTCTAAAATATTTCTTTGAAAAATGGACAAAAACACATTAAACAATTAGAGGTCTAATAAAATGTTAACACTTCATTTTTCACAGTGGCCAGTATCCAACAGTGTCATTCCGCAAACTCAAATCACACTAGCGGAACTCTGCCAATTATTTTCCTTGTGGAAGCACTTTTGCATTACACTTGCAACAGCGCTTTGCATAAATGTAACTTTAGATGGATTCACCTCTTGTGCATAGTTCGGAATCTAATTACTGCTAGCATAAAGAGGAACCAAAAGGAAGCAAAAGGCACAAGTAAACATCTAAAAACATAGGTGTTCAGGCACCACTTAAAAAGAGTGAGGAAGTAGGCAATCCAGAAGTTCAGTAACATGCTAGAAATATGGCATTGGAAGCAAGAAGAAATAAAAACATGAAACTGAAGTGATTTTTTTGGTTCAGAAAGTAAAATAGCATTTGTAGAAAATAAAATAGTACTTGCAGAATGAAGACAACATAGGTGAGCACATTAAAAGAGAAAGATTTTGAATAAGAGACCATAAGCATCATAAATAATAAATAAATAAATAAACGCAGAAAAGGCAGGGGAAACTAATTAAATTGTAATAATGGAGATATACAAAAAAGGAATGGCAGAACACACAACACAGGGAGCAGAGTTTAAAACAGTAGACAGATTGCAGGTACGAAAATGTGTAAACTGGAAAAACAGCACTGAAATAATCAAGTTCAGAAAGAATAAGAGAACCAATATTTTGACTATATTAATGAAAATAAATTAATGCATTTTTTAAACATTAAAAAACTGAAACCAACAAAACTGTACTATAACCTGAATTAAACGAACTTCCAAATTAGGAGACAGTGACCCTGTTCAGACAAGACGCCTTAAGCCATGTGGTTTAGCATTTTGTCTGTCATGTGAACCACGGTTTAAACATATTCACTAACCATTTGCTGCAAAAGGGTTAGCTGACTAATCATGGCTTAGTGTGTTGTCTGAACAGACCCAGTGTGCCATTGAGGATCAATTTCAGGGAACAATGGTGGAAATGGGCTATTGCCTTCATAACCTGTTCATAAATTATCCAATCATCTGCTTGGTCATCATGAGAAGCAGAATGCTGAAGCAGATGAATGTTTAGTTTGATCCAATAGGAGACTTCTAATAAAGGATTAGATCACAAAGCCACAAGTTGCAAGCTTGTGGGAAGGAAGAAATAATATTGTCTAAGGAAAGAGGAGAGGACTTTTATAAAGCTATGAGTTACAAAGTAGGCTTGTTTAATCTAGTCATAGTTAGTATCAACCATAGTTCTGGGTTTGTACAAGAAGGCAAGCTGTGGTTATTCAAAAGTGTAAGTGAAAGCTTACTAACTCTTTCTTAGGTGTGAGCCTAAGGGGTGAGAGCCTGATTCAGGTCTCACTAAACCATAACTGAGCATGACATCAAACACTCAGTGGTTGAATGTGAGTTGTTATTGAACCATGGGTTAGCATGCTATCTGAACTCAGAACATTTTCTGCAGGGTGGCTTGTGAACAACCCAACTACAAACCATGGGTTCTCAAGTTGGCTTGTTTGAGAATACTAAAGCAACATTTGTGGGTTAACAAGTTGTGTGAATCCAGTCAGTTAGTGAGCCACGGTGACTTGTTTAAGCCATAGAACATACTGGATGCCAGTTGCCTAATCACCCACCCAGGCAATAATATTTTGACTGAACCTAGGTGTTATGGCTTGATGGAGGGGAAAACAACATTCAAATAACCCATGGTTACTTGAGGGTTTTCCCCTCCAACAAGTCATGTCACTCAGACATGACAAGACACGTCCAGACAGGCAATTAGGAAAATGTTGCCCCAACACATGCAGCAGCTTAAACAAGCTGCGATTGAGATCATGTGAACCAAAGCTTTGTGTACGCAGATGGCTGTTTACGGAGTGATGTTTTGTATATGGCTTGTGTGGGATAGTAGAAATGGCTCTTTTGAAAGACTTGTCCAACCTACCAGCTTAAAATATCTTATCTTCAGTAAAATGCTACATTGATCACTAACAAAAAGAACATATGATTACTAACATCCTTTTTAATGATTTATCCCGAATACTTTATCACATATCTGCTGATCAGCACTGAACACGGTAACAAAGTTAATATTCCTTGAAGACAGTTCTTCAGGAAAGGATCACAAAATTAGACAGATTTAAAATCCTGCTATTTACATTTTTGTTATAAACCACACCCATTACACAAGGGCACATTCCTAGATGGCTAGTGCACAACAGACACATCATCTACTTTAAAAACAAGCTAAAAAGCCAAGAACTACAGTCTTACTGCCAGCAAAAAATACTGAACAAGCAGAACCTCACTAATGCAAGGTGGTAGATAAAGTTGTATAAAATTACATTGGACACTTGTTTCAGTAAAAAAACTCTTACTTTTCTATCATTTAGCTTTTAGTAGTTCTCATCTACTCTGAATTTTTAAACAATGCTTCACCTCAAATAAAATGTAAATATGTTTCATATATTACTTCTGGGGAATTTTTTACTAGCATTTTCTTAGTCTACTTCATTTGGGTTATTTTTTATTTATTTATTACATTTCTATACTGCCCAATAGCCAAAGCTCTCTAGGCAGTTCACAAAAAACAAAACCACAAATTACACCATAAAATACAATATAAAATATAATACCTTAAAACTACAGTATAAAAGTTCAACCGGAGTAAAACTTGGCAGCAGTGCAGAGATTTAAAATGCAATAGCAGATTTAAAACAGCAGAGCTAAAGTCTGGAATGCGAAAATGCTAAAAATGCCTGGGAAAATAAAAAGGCCTTCACCTGGCACTGGAAAGAGCACAACATAGGCACCAGGTGACCTTCCCTAGGGACTTTATCCTACAGCTATGGTGCCATAGCAGAAAAGGCCCTCTTCTTGATAACTGCTTGCTTCACTTTTTTTGGCATGGGCTCCTGGAGAAGGACCGCTGAATATGACCTTAGGTCTGGGCAAGTATATATAGGAGGAGACAATTCTTCAGATAATCTGGCTGCAAGCCCTTTTAGGGCTTTGAATGTTAATATCAGCACTCTGAATCTGGCATGGAAACAGACTGATCATGTTGGTCCGTCCCTGTTAACAATCTAACTACCCTGTTTTGGACCAACGGAAGTTTCTTTAGCATTTTCAATGGCAGTCCCACGAATAACGCATTGCAGTAATACGGACAAGAATTTATTACGAGCACAGATAACAGGAGCTAGGCCATCTCTGTCCAGAGAATAGTGTAGTTGTTATATCAGCCTAAACTGATAAAAGGTGCTCTGTGCCACCAAGTTCAACTATGCCTCAAGTGACAGTACTGGGTCCAAGACCACCCCCAAACTACAAACCTGATGCTTTGGGGGAGTGAAACCCCCTTCAGAACAGAGGCACAAAGCAATAATCCCCCAGCACCACCTTCTGATATCAGCCATCCAAGTTACAGCAGAACCACTGCAGCACAGTGCCTCCAATTCTCAACCCAGTCAACCTATCCAGAAGGATACCATGATCAATGGTATTGAAAGCCCCTGAGAGGTCCAAGAGAGTCAAAAGGGTTGCACTCCCAGTCCTCTCCCAGCAAAGGTCATCCCACAGGGTGACCAGGGCAGTTTCCAGTCCAAAACTAGGCCTGAAACCCTATTGAAATGGATCTAGATAATTAGTTTCATTCAATAGTATCTGGAGTTGTCCTGCAATCACCTCCTCAAACACCCTGCCAAGGAAGAGGATGTTAGCTACCGGCCTAAGCCCTTCATACCATTGTTAACACTGCAAGTTAAAAGATCCTCTATAATGTCCATTTCCTTCATTTCTTCAGAAAAAGGTTATTGATTTGAATTTGTTTTATTTGTCTGTGGCACAAAGGCCATTACAACACAACAATGAAACATAGACTCTTACTCATGAGAAAATTCATATAGAAAGAACCAAACTAGGAGAAAAGGCTGAGGTTTACACTGGTGAAAAAAATGATAGATGCCAGTAGCAATGATAACAGGAAGTTATAGCAGGTGGTCCCTTGTGCAATGTATGCCTGACTTCTTTCGAAAATCTGGGCAGTTTGTTTTAGCTACTGCAGCAAAAGTTGCAACCTTGATCGTAATAGCTTTGCTATAATTTGCCAACAGATCACAGAAAATATCAGCAGTAGGCCAACCTGCTTTTGCTCTCAGAAGATCTCCCAGAAAACGATCCCTAATATCTTTATACAAAGAGCAGCATAACAATTAATGCCTCCCCTGCACCAAAACGGTTATTACATTTATATCCTGACTTTTTTCCTATAGGGAACCCTTCTCCTGGAGACCTGTTCAGTCAAGTCCTAGTTTGAAGTATTTGTATCTGGTGATGGTCTTGGGAAACAGGTTAGGGATTCTGTTGGTGTATTTACCACCCATTGCCCATCATTTTTCCTGTCTAAGCTGTGAATAGATGGTTCTGAAGTCTGAAATTCAGCTGTTCATCTGTTTTGAAAGAAAGTACTCATCTCCTGAAAGAACAGATTTACACAGTGTGGGATACTCTGGAATCCAGATTTATCACTAAAGGTCCAGATGGCATCAGTTAATTCAACAGCTGTGGCTGTTTCTGGACAGGGATGAGCTAGATACAGTGAACCATGCTCTAGTAATTTCTCCAATGGATCACTGCAATGTGTTAAACATGGGGCTGGAAGTCTCAACTGGTGCAGAGTTGGCTGCTGGCATTTACAAGTTTATTCATGTTATAATATTAACCTAGAAAGAAATATTGTAGTTGTGGTGGATGGGTTGATGAGTATGTCGACCCAACATGTGGCTGCTGTGAAAGAGGCAAACTCCATGTTAGGCATAATTATGAAAGAAATCAAAAATAAAACTGCCAATATCATGCTGCCCATATACAAATCTATTGTGCAGCCATACTTGGGAATACTGTGTGTGTGCATTTCTGATCACCACACTTACAAACTATTTTGTAGAGTCAGAAAAAGCCCAGAAAAGGACTTCTCATGTTTTATTGTTATGAATTGCATTATAACGTAATCACACTACCCTGAATTCCTAATAGGATGAAGGGTGGTATATAAATGCTTTAAATAACTATGTTTTTCTGGTTCACTGACCCCTTAGCACTTTCTGAGCATAGCTTTTTAGTTGTCAATCATTTCAATAGTGTTAGATTTGAGCCCCCTGCCCCCAAAGCTATAAGAACATACATACCAGTTTTTCACTTGGTGAGCGTGGGTGGCCAAAAACCACATGGAATCAAACTTTATCATGGTTGAGGAATACTTGGAACATGGAATTGTACAAGACTTCCATAAAATTTATTTAAAAATACTTATTTTTTTAGTTCTCTTGGGGTACATTTGACTGCAACTAGATGAAAGGTTACATTTGTCATCTCCTCTGATCTTCCCATTGTTTTTCTACTCGGTCATCCATGTTTTTCAGCCCAGAGGATTATCAAATCTGATCCTTTCCATCACATTCTTCTATTTTGGGGTTTCAATTATATACTTCCACTTTTTCAGGTAAGTGTTCTTCTCTAATACCCTTCATCAACCTCTTTAACTCTTATCAATGTATTTTTCTGATCTGCAATTCTTTAAAAGAAAATTTAATACTAGAAATTGCATAAAGACCTCTCAGGCAAAAGCTTCATCATTGCCGTATGCCTGGACTTAAAGAGGCTTTGATTCCTCCACCACACCCAGCTGCCAGAAGATTTTTTATAAAGCAGACAGCAGTGTACTACTTCAAAGTTGTACGACATCCTTTGTTTGTTCTTTAAAAAAAAAATCACCATGCTTCATATTTCTAATTAAAACAATATGCTCCTGGAAACCATTCAAATTAGTAACATGACATTACAAGTAGACAAAATTTAGGAATATTTAAGCAACTATACTCTTCTAAAAATGGATTAGCCACGCCCACTACAAAAGTATCTCAGCCCTTATTAGCCTTTACAGGAAAATTATTCAACATACAGAAGGAATCATTGGCTGAGTTCAAATATAACAAGTGAACCATAGTCTGTTACAGGAAAGAATAGTGCCTTCCTCCTTATTGTAAAAGCACTATTGTAGCTCGCAGTACTAGTTAAATGTGACACTGGCCTAGTTCAGATGCAACAAGCCAAAGATTCTGCAACCCTCAGAGAAACTGAGGGCCCAGATCACTATTCTACTACATTATATTGCCATTCTTGTTGCTTTTGGGGGATTTCCAAACAGTGGACTTCAGAATGTTGTGTGCGGAGTACTCCTGTTCAATGTTCAAGCCAATCACTTCATTCTGTTCCCCTCTCTACTGATTTTGTGCCCAACCAGTGGTGTTCTGCAACCACTG